>NC_134398.1:27091673-27251868 GCF_050003625.1 Haematobia irritans
ATTTTATTTTTGTTGAAAAAAAATTATTTTCTAATAATTAAATTTTATTACTTTTCGAAATGTTACACAGCTTAATGAAATCTTACTTTTGTTAAGTATGCCTCAAACATTTTACAAACTAAACCTAGGTATAAAGTTCAATGACCGTACACATAAGTTCAATATGAACTAACAGCAAAAGAACATTTTCGTACGATTCCCAAAAATAGTGAAAATGAACTATGGTTAAAATGGTCATAATATGAAGCCAGTAATTTTCTTCTTTACTTTTAGCTCATTTTTTCTGAGAGGATGTAATTTCGTGAACTGTGAGTAAAAAGTACAAGAGGCCATACAATTTTCTTGATTTTAACAACGCTTTGTGGAAATCTCAAAATGTCTAATACAATTTAGTTCTATTTTTGCGCGAAGTAGTTCATCCTTACTATAAAACAATTAACTTTTTTCGGTGTATGTATAGCAAAATTTTTGATATTTTAACTATTTGAAATATTTAGACCATATATGAACCGATTTGGACAAAATTTTGTAGACATTTACAAAAATATCCAGACTCAAAACTTAAATCGGCTAATGGCCGGGACGGAGCACAATGTTAGTAAAAACAAGTATATACAGCAGTAAATTCGGCCGGGCCGAATTTTAAATACCCACCACCATGAATCAAGTATAATAGTTTACTATAAAAACTCTTCGTCGTAGTGGGTTACTTGATAATATATAGAATTGTAGGGGGTTTGATGACAAATCTTCCCCAAACGAGCCAGCTCCCGAAGACAAACTTTAAAGATTCTATCTATGAAGACCAGATAAGATTCTGGATTTATGAGAACCAATTTTGTTTGAGTTTTAGAAAAAACTCAAACAAAATGTTGAAATTACGCCTTGTTGAAATTACGCCTTGATTTAAAATCTTAAATCTGTAGATTTTTCCGCATTTATTTAAATACGATGAGTAAAATCTGGAACTTTTACTTTCAGTTTGAAGCAATTTTCATGATCAGTGCGCCTGCTATACCCTGAAAGAAGTGTTTTCTTTTGACACAAATTTTAGAGACAATCGTTGAATAAACGAAAACGCTTTATAAAAAAAAAAGAAATTTCGTTTGTCTAAATTTTTATTATAGATTACTAATTTCCAGCAAATCGGATAAAAACTACGGATTCTAGAAGCCCAAGAAATAAAGCCGGGAGATCGGTGTATATGGGGGCTATACCAAAACATGGACCGATAGGCACCATTTGCTACTCACATATTTGTGATCTTAAAATACCTCCAGATTTTCAATTTCAAACAAATCGGCCAGAAAATATAGTCTCTAGACGCCCAAGAAGTAAAAATCGAGAGATCAGTCTATATGGGGGTTATACCAAAACATGGACCGATATACCTCAATTTCGGCACTCTTATTTGTGGTCTAAAAATACCTCTAGTTTTCGAATTTCAGGCAAATCATGTAATAAATACAGTTTATTGTAGTTCAAGAATTTCAGGCAAAGCGGATGGTAAATATAGTTTCTAGAAGGCCAAGAAGCAAAATGGGAGATCGGTCTATATGGGGGCTATACCAAAAAATAGACCGATGGGCACCATTTTCGGCACAACTTTTTATGGTCCCAAAAGAACTCTAGATTTTCAACTTCAAGAAAATCGGATAGAAAATATAGTTTCTAGAAGCCAAAGAAGCAAAATCGGGAAATCAGTCTCTATGGGGCTATTTCAAAACATGGACCGATGAGCACCATTTTCGGCACACCTTTTGATGGTCCTAAAATAGCTCTAGATTTGCAATTTCACGCAAATCGGATGGTAAATATAGTTTCTAGAAGCACTAAAAGCAAAATCGGGATATCGGTCTATATGGGGGCTATACCAAAACATGGACCGATGAGCACCATTTTCGGCACACCTTTTTATGGTCCTCAAATACCTCTATATTTCCAATTTCAGGCAAATTGGATAAAAACTACGGTTTTTATAGGCCCAAGACTCCAAATCGGGAGATTGATTTATATGGGGGCTATATCAAAACATGGACCGATGCGGACCATTTTCGACACACCTCTTTATGGTCCCAAAATACCTTTAGATTTTCAATTTCATACAAATCGGATAGAAAATACTGTTTCTAGACGCGTAAGAAGCAAAATCGGGAGATCGGTCTATATTGGGGCTATACCAAAACATGGACCAATATGGATGATTTTCGACACACCTCTTTACAGTCCCACAATACCTCTAGATTTCCAATTTCAGGCAAATCGGATGGTAAATATAGTTTCTAGACGCCCAAGAAGCAAAATCGGGAGATCGGTCTATATGGGGGCTATATCAAAACATGGACCGATACGAACGATTTTCGACACACCTCTTTATGGTCCCAAAATACCTCTAGATTTCCAATTTCAGGCAAATCTGATAAAAAACTACGGTTTTTATAGGCCCAAGACCCCAAATCGGGAGGTCGGTTTATATGGGGACTATATCAAAACTTGGACCGATATAGCCCATCTTCGAACTTGACCTGCCTGCAAACATAAAACTAATCTGTGCCAAATTTAGGGATGATAGCGCCATTATTGAAGGCTGTAGCGTAATTACAACAGACAGACAGACAGACAGACAGACAGACAGACAGACAGATGGACATGCTTATATCGTCTTAGAATTTCTCCCTGATCAAGAATATATATACTTTATATAGTCGGACATCGATATTTCGATGTGTTACAAACGGAATGACAAACTTATTATACCCCCGTCACCATTTCATGGTGGTGGGTATAAAAATATTGGAAATGTTTAAATTTAAAGTCATTGCAAAAAATTTCGCAAATCTGGAATGATCATTTATCGGTCGATACATACGAAATATAGTATAGGTAAATTTGAAACGGAAGAAGATATATATGGTGGCTTTGTTTAAATCTGAGCCAATTTTGACTAAATTTCGCACACATTGCTAAAATTTTAATTGCACTCTCTGTGCAAAATTTCAAAATTTTGGGAATGAATTTTGGGCCTCCGTGGCCCTATGAATCTAAATCCGACGATATTTATTCTAAAATTTGGGTTGCGTAATATTTGATGTCACGTAAGTAGTTGTTTCTCAGTGCTTGTCTAGCTCTAATCCCCTAATCGGTATGCTTTAGTTCCTAAGAATCATCAATTTGAGCAAAAATTTTCTGATGGAAATTTACAAAATTCTCTGATGGGAATATACAAAATTTTATTGAAAACATGTAAATATGGCCAGAATTTCTGTCAGGTCAAATCTAAGTTATAATCCAGCTTGAATTGCGAAGAAAGTTCTACTATAGACTGTCGAATCACTTGGGTTGTGGTAACACCTGTCGATGACAAGGTCTTACATTGTCTTACTCCATATGGAGGCAAATGAAATACCTATATAAGCCAATTCAGTTCCTAATCGGTTTATATAGAGAATAAAATTTGTTGCTCCATGCAACTCAAAATCCAATTTGGGGATCGGTTTTTATGGGGGCTATCTGTAAATATGAAAGATTGCGACCGAAATCCTGCGAACAACAAATACATGGACAGAGGGACGGACACCAAGGGCTAGATCGATTCAAGAGGTGAAATTGAGTCGGCCGGTATATATTTTTTGTGGAGTCTAAAACCAATTTTTCTCGCAGATACATTTTTTGGCAGATCAAAGTTATTATTCTCTGACCACAAGTCAAAATTTGATTTTCTATAGAAAATTTTCTCAACATTTTCTTGCTATAGGAAATTCTGACAAAATTTTATTTCCATATAGAAAATTTTGTCAAAATTTTATATCTATAGAAAACTTTGTCAAAATTTTATACCTATAGAAAATTTTGTCAACATTTTATTTCTATAGAAAATTTTGTCAAAATTTCATTTCTATAGAAAATTTTGACATAATTTTATTTCTGTAGAAAATTTTGTTAATATTTTATTTCTATAGAAAATTTTGTCAAAATATTAATTCTATAGAGTAATTTTATTTTGTCAAAATTTTATTGATATATATAAAATTTTGACAAAATTTTATTCCTATAGAAAATTTTCTCAAAATTTTGTTTCTATAGAAAATTTTTCCAAAATTTTATTTCTATAGAAATTTTTTCAAAATTTTGTTTCTATAGAAAATGTTGTCAACATTTTATTACTATAGAAAATTTTAACAAAATGTTATTTCTGTAGAAAATTTTCACAAAATTTTATTTCTATAGAAAATTTTGTCAAAATTTTATTTCTATAGAAAATTTTGTCAAAATTTTATTTCTATAGAAAATTTTGACAAAATTTTATTTCTATAGAAAATTTTGTCAACATTTTATTTCTACAGAAAATTTTAACAAAATGTTATTTCTATAGAAAATGTTCACAAAACTTTATTTCTACAGGAAGTTTTGTTAAAATTTTATTTATATATAGAAAATTTTGACAAAGTTTTATTTCTGTAGCAAGTTTTGCTAAAAATTTATTTCTATAGAAAATTTTTACATAATTTTACTTCTATTGAAAATTTTATTAAAAGTTTATTTCTATTGATTTCATTTCTATAGAAAAGTTTGACATAATTTTATTTATATTGAAAATTTTGTTAATTGTTTTTTCTATTTAAAATTTTGTTAACATTTTATTTCTATAGAAAATTTTGTAAAAATTTCATTTCTATAGAAAATGTTGTCAACATTTCATTTCTATAGAAAATTCTGACAAAATTTTGTTTCTATAAAAATTTTTGCCAAAATTTTATTCCTATAGACAATGTTGTCAACATTTAATTTTTATAGAAAATGTTGTCAACATTTAAATTCTATAGCGAGTTTTTCCAAAATTTTGTTTTTATTGAAAATTTTGTTAAAATTTAATTTCTATTGCAAGTTTTGTTAAAATTTTGTTTCTATTGAAATTTTTGTCAAAATTTTATTTCTATAGAAAATTTTGTCAAAATTTTATTTCCATAGAAAATTTTGTCAAAATTTTAAATCTATAGAAAATTTTGTCAACATTTTATTGTTTTTATTTCTATTAAAAATTTTGTCAAAACTTTATTTCCATAGAAAATTTTAACAAAATTTTATTTCTATAGAAAATTTTGTCAAAATTTTATTTCTATAGAAAATTTTGTTAAAATTTTATTTCTATAGAAAATTTTGTCAAAATTTGATTTCTATAGAAAATTTTGACATAATTTTAGTTCTGCAGAAAATTTTGTCAAACTTTTATTTCTATAGAAAATGTTCACAAAATTTTATTTCTATAGAAAATTTTGTAAAAATTGTATTGATATATAACATTTTAACAAAATTTTGTTTCTATAGAAAATTTTATCAAAATTTTATTTCTATGTAAAATTTTGTCAAAATTTCATTTCAATAGAACATTTTATTAAAATTTTATTTCTATGTAAAATGTTGACATAATTTGTTTCTATTGAAATTTTTGTCAAAATTTTATTTCTATAGAAAATTTTGTCAAAATTTTATTTCCATAGAAAATTTTGTCAAAATTTTATATCTATAGAAAATTTTGTCAACATTTTATTGTTTTTATTTCTATTAAAAATTTTGTCAACACTTTATTTCCATAGAAAATTTTAACAAAATTTTATTTCTATAGAAAATTTTGTCAAAATTTTATTTCTATAGAAAATTTTGTTAAAATTTGATTTCTATAGAAAATTTTGACATAATTTTAGTTCTGCAGAAAATTTTGTCAAACTTTTATTTCTATAGAAAATGTTCACAAAATTTTATTTCTATAGAAAATTTTGTAAAAATTGTATTTATATATAGAACATTTTAACAAAATTTTGTTTCTATAGAAAATTTTATCAAAATTTTATTTCTATGTAAAATTTTGTCAAAATTTCATTTCAATATAACATTTTATTAAAATCTTATTTCTATGTAAAATGTTGACATAATTTGTTTCTATAGAAAATTTTGTCAAAATTTTATTTATATATAGAAAATGTTGACAAAATTTTTTTCTATAGAAAATGTAGACACAATTTTTTACTATAGAAAATTTTAACAAAATTTTATTTCTATAGAAATTTTTTTCAAAATTTTATTTCGAAAATGTTGTCAATATTTCATTGCTATAGAAAATTTTGACAACATTTTGTTTCTATAGAAAATTTTGCAAAAATTTTATTCTTATAGACAATGTTGTCAACATTTAGTTTTTTAGAAAATGTTGTCAACATTTAATTTCTATAGCAAGTTTTGTTAAAATTTTGTTAAAATTTAATTTCTATAGCAAGTTTTGTTAAAATTTTGTAAAATTTTATTTCTATAGAAAATTTTGTCAAAATTTTATTGTTTTTATTCCTATTAAAAATTTTGTCAACATTTTATTTCCATAGAAAATTTTCACAAAATTTTATTTCTATAGAAAATTTTGTCAAAATTTTATTTCAATAGAAAATTTCCACAAAATTTTATTTCTATAGAAAATTTTGTCCAAATTTTATTTCTATAGAAAATTTTGTCAAAATTTCATTTCCATAGAAAATTTTGACATAATTTTAGTTCTGCAGAAAGTTTTGTCAAACTTTTATTTCTGTAGAAAATTTTGTAAAAATTTTATTTCTATAGAAAATTTTGTCAACATTTTATTTCTATAGGAAATTTTGTCAACATTTAATTTCTATAGCAAGTTTTGTTAAAATTTTGTTTCCATTGAAAGTTTTGTTAAAATTTAATTTCTATAGCAAGTTTTGTTAAAATTTTCTCAAACTTTTATTTCTATAGAAAATTTTCACAAAATTTTATTTCTATAGAACATTTAATTAAAATTTCATTTCTATAGAAAATTTTGTCAAAATTTTATTTCTATAGAAAATTTTATCAAAATTTTATTTCTATAGAAAATGTTGACAAAATTTTGTTACTATTGAAAATTTTAACAAAATTTTATTTCTATTGAAAATTCTAACAAAATTTTATTTCTATAGAAAATGTTGATAAAATTTTATTTCGAATTTTATAATTAGCGATTCCTATGGCATGGTTAAAAAAATCATACCAGCCATTTGGATTTGCAAAAGATACGACTATGATAAAATATAAAATTCTAGAATTTCCCACATTTATTACCACATCGGTGACAGTTGCCTAGCAAAACTCAATTTCAATTAAAATGAATTGTTCTAATTTTTAAAATAAAAATTGTTTCCAATTACCAGCAAAAACATATCTCGACCTTTAACTACCGCATTTTTTTTTTTTGCGAAGAATACATTTTGCTTACCACCAGTTTCGCATAGGAAAGAAGTTACAGCAGCCATTTTATAAACCAATTTTGTGTTTGACATTCCTGGTATTAGAAATTGCGTTATGTGCTTCCATCTGTCCGTCCGTCCATCCGTGCGTACGTATGGATGTTAACACTTCCTGGCTGCTGCTACTTTGGAAATGGGAATTTCAAATGAACTGTTTGCCTATATGTCAGAGACAGAGGTGCTTGGCATATTCATTTTTAAAACAAAGCAGACAGATATCTACCAGTGTAAAAGTGTTTGTTCAAGGCATTAGACCACCCTCGGATAGGATTTTCTTTGCTTTGGCCATCACATAAGTCCTCACATCATTGGCAAAAAAAAAAAGAGAACAGCGGCGATACTTTTGCATGTGAAATCGCATAATCCTCTTGCCGTTTCCGTTGCCATTTTTGTTTTTGTTTTTCTGTGTGTTTCGGAAATGTCAGCTACAGATTACTAAGGGATACGCATAAGAAATCTTAACAAGCCAATTGCAGAAGGTAAGATTCTTAGCCCATGGTCTGGTATAAGTTTTGTTACAGACTTTATCGAGACTCGCCTACATACAAACGTAACCAGAACTCAACCATATGAGACTGAGAGTGCACACAATTTTACAAATATAACCATTGCCATATTCCTTAGCAAAGGGATCCCCTTTGGTTTATTGGCGAGAAGGGAAGGGGGGCTATCCAATATTATGGCCAAGCAGACTATTAAACGCCCACCTGTGCATACGTGCCAAAGTGTTATTAGACCATTTATTTTTGGGTCCTATATTCATGTTGCTATAGCTGTTGTTGTCAGTGTTGCCAGTATTGGGGATTTTTTTTTCCAAATTGGGTATACTTTTTTTGGTGGAAATTTTGAGCTGGGGTTTTTGTGGGACATTTCCACAAATTTGGCTATTTCTGTCGGGATTTGCGTATATTTTTCCAATTTTTTAATTATTACGGTTTTCTAGAGCAGAACCCATTTACTTACTTTTTTGAAAAAAAATTGCCAGAAATTCATTGGGAATTTTTGTGGGCAATTTTAAATTAAATTGGGAATATTTGGTAATGAAACATCCCTATTTTGGGGACAAGAGTACGGCAAATAATGGCAACACTGGTCGTAGTCATTGCGTTTGTGTCCATATAGCTTTTGATGATGATTTTTGTTGTTGTAAACGCTTAAACCAAATGGAAACATTAACTGGCATATGATAGTATGTGTGGGGGTGTATGTGTCTGTGTGTGTGTGTGTGACCATCTCTTTCTTCTCTCTTGTTGTTTTGCTACTTAATGGCAAGTAAATTTTAAATCTTCCTAAATGTTTCAAGACCATGGAGAATTTATAAAATTAAATGTTTTGGGAGCTTCCATCATCAATTTATGTCGTACATGCCAATTGCCGTCCGCTCCGCTTACAATGACCTTCACCTAAATATGTAAACGTATGTATGATAATATTATAATGCTATAATAACATCTATATTACTTTTCAGGGTTAATTTTAATAATTTATTGCAACTTTTATTAGTATTAGCCATTATTGAAATGTAGCCAGGGGATTTGAATTTAATCATATTTTGTAGTGCATACTTGTAGGAGTGAATTATATGTTGAAATACAATTTTCAAGGAAAACGAACAAACATTTTAAGGAAATTGCTAATCCCTTGGGGGTGAACAAATGATTCCATTCTTTTGTAATGGGGCAATTAAGGAATTCGAATAGTGATACATTTATAGAGTACTTGATTTCTTTTATTTCTGTAGAACATTTTGACAAAATTTTATTTTTATAGAAAATTTTAACAAAATTTAATTTCTATAGAAAACTTTGTCAAAGTTATATTTCTATCAAAAATTTTGTCAAAATTGTATATTTCTTTAGAAAATTTCAATATTTTATTTTTATAGAAACTTTTAACAATATTTTATTTCTATAGAAGATTTTAACATTTTTTTCTATAGAAAATTTTGTGAACATTTTATTTTTATAGAAAATATTGTCCAAATTTTATTTCTTTTTTGTCAACATTTTATTTCTAGAGAAAATTTTGTGAAAATTTAATTTTTAGAGAAAATTTTGTTTAAATTTTATTTCTATTGAAAATTTTCTCAAAATTTGTATTTCTATAGAAAATTTTGTCAAAATTTTATTTGTACACAAAATTTTAACAAAATTTTATTTATATAGAAAATTTTATAAAATTTTACTTCTATAGAAAGTTTTAACAAAATTTTAATTCTATAGAAAACTTTGTCAAAATTTTATTTCTATAGAAAATTTTGTCAAAATTGTAAATTTCTTTAGAAAATTTCATTATTTTATTTTTATAGAACATTTTTTCAAATTTGTATTTCTATAGAAAATTTTTTAAAATTTGGTCAAAATTCTATTTTTATAGAAAATTTTAACAATATTTTATTTCTATAGAAGATTTTAACATTTCTTTCTATAGAAAGTTTTGTCAAAATTTTATTTTATAGAAAATTTTGTGAACATTTTATTCCTATAGACAATTTTGTCAAAATTTTATTTCTATAGAAAGTTTTGTCAACATCTTATTTCTAGAGAAAGTTTTGTGAAAATTTTATTTTTATAAACAATTTTGTCAAAATTTTATTTCTATTGAAAATTTTCTTAAAATTTTTGTCAGAATTGTATATTTCTTTAAAAAATTTCAAAATTTTATTTTTATAGAAAATGTCGTCAAATTTGTATATATATAAAATTTTTTTTAAATTTTATTTCTATAAAAATTTGGTCAAAATTTTATTTTTATAGAAAATTTTAACTAGGTTTTAACATTTTTTTCTATAGAAAATTTTGCAAAATTTTATTTCTATAGAAAATTTTGTAAAAAATTTTATTTCTATAGAAAATTTTGCAAAATTTTATTTCTATAGAAAATTTTGTAAAAAATTTTATTTCTATAGAAAATTTTGTCAAAATTTTATTTCTATAGAAAATTTTGTCAAAATTTTATTTCTATAGAAAATGTCCTCAAAATTTTATGTCTATAGAAAATGTCCTCAAAATTTTATGTCTATAGAAAGTTTTGTCAAAATTTTATTTCTAAATAAATTTTTGTCAACATTTTAAGTCCATAAAACATTTTGTCAAAATTTTACTTCTAACGAAAATTTTGTCAAAAATTTATTTCTATAGAAAGATTTGCCAAAATTTTATTTCGATTAAAAATTTTGCCAAAATTTGTTTGACAGAAAATTTTCTACAAATTTTATTTCAATAGAAAAATTTAACAAAATTTGTATTTCTATAGAAAATTTTATTTCTATAGGAAATTTTAACAAATTTCATTTCTACAGAAAGTTTTGTCAAAATTTTATTTCTATAGAAAATTTTGTCAAAATTTTATTTCTATAGAAAATTTTGTTAAAATGTTATTTCTATAGAAAATTTTGTACATGTTGTTAGTATATGGTCTCTAACAACTATGCAAAAATTGGTCCACATCGGTCAATAATTATATATAGCCCCCATATAAACCGATCCCCAGATTTGGCTTGCAAAGCCTCTAAGAGAAGAAAGTTTCGTACTATCCGGCTAAAATTTCGTACATGGTGTTAGTATACGGTCTCTAATGGCCATGCAAAAATTGGTCGAAATCGGTCCTTAATTATATATAGCCCCCATATACACCGATCCCCAGATTTGACCTCCGGAGCCCCTTCGAAGAGCAAAATTCATCCGATTCGATTGAAATTTGGTACGTGATGTTAGTATATGGTATCCAGCAACCATGTAGGAATTGGTTCATATCAGTCCATAATTATATATAGCCCCATATAAACCGATCCCCAGATTTGACCTCCGATGCCTTTTGGGGAAGCAAAATTCATCCGATCTGGTTGAAACTTGGTACGTCGTGGTAGTATATGATATTTAACAGCCATGCCAAAAGTGGTCCATATCAGTCCATAATCAAATATAGCCCCCATATAAACCGATCCCGAGATTTGGTTTTGGAGCCTCTTGGAGGAGCAAATTTCATCCGAGTCAGTTGAAATTTGGTACATTGTGCTAGTATATGGCCGTTAACAAACATGCCTAACTAGGTCCATATCGGTCTATAGTTATATATAGCCCTCAGATAAATCGATCCCCAATCACACAAAAATTGGTCCATATCAAGTTCATAGTTGTATATAGCCCCCATATAAGCGATCCCATACTTCAATTCTGGCTCTCTACCACGTATGGACTAACTCCCAATTTAGAAAACGATGTTAAGAGTTTTAAGATACCACAACCCAAGTAATTTGATTGTGGATGACAGTCTTTCGTAGAAGTTTCTATGCAATCCATGGTGGAGGGTACATAAGATTCGGCGTGGCTGAACTTACGGCAGTATATACTTGTTTTTTTTTTTTTTTTTGGTTTTAACAACAATTTCTTTCTTTTCTTCCGACGTTTTTGGAGTTCTCCGGTTTCTGTTTATTTTTTATTTTTGCAGGACAAAGAACCAAAATAGCTTTAAAGCAGCAATAGGAAACAGCATCTGCATAGCAAATGCATTACACATTTGCACGTATCACATAAACATAAATGCTAGAATACATTTCACTGTACAATACAAATAAGCCAAACTCAATATTCGGAGAAATATATGAGGTTGATATATTAGGGGACGTTAAAGAGGAGGGGAACAGAGGTCGATACACTGCAACAAAAAAAGCATAACCGGTTTCAAAGCTTTTACTTTTACACTGACGATTTTGGTATAGATTCGAGCCAAAGAAGCGGAGAATTGAAATGAGGATATTTTAAGGACACAATTCTCTCTTAACTTTAAGTTTTGAGTACTTGACGCCAGGACAAAAAAAAACAATTTTAAGTCATTAGTTGTTTCACCATTTTTTCTTCATTTGCTATTAACGTCTTTTAAAAACTAGTTAACGGCAACTTAAATTTCCATATTCAAACTCGACTTCAAGTAGAGATTATGCCATGTTTTATGGCCCGCCGATTTGAACAAGACGTCTGATCTTATAGATTTTGCCATAACTAAGACATTAAGACGCAATAAGATATCAGTAATTCAATATTGCGATCTATCTTCTGACCATTCCTCTACCATTTTGACATTGCTAAACTCAAAGGGAATGAATTCGTATCCTTGCCAACCATCCGGATGAAAAGAAATATGTCAGCATTAAGGTTGCCAGTAGAATTCTACCAAAAATGGTAGAGTTTTTACTATTTGGTAGACTTTGCGAGATACTTAAATTTATAATAGTAATAAAAATTGGACAAAATTTTCTATAGAAATAAAATTTAGACAAAATTTTCTATGTACATAAAATTTTCACAAAATTTCTATAGAAATAAAATTTTGACAAAATTTTCTATAGAAATGAAATTTTGACAAAATCTATATATATAAAATTCAATCTATGTTTGTTTATTTGTTTGTTTGTTTGTTTGTTTGTATGAACCGAGTTGGCTCCGAAACGGCTGAACCGATTTACTTGAAACTTTCAGAGATCATAGGGGACGTTCATGTGGTAAAAATAGGGTACCTCATTTTTTGACACCTGGTCGCGGAGGGGGACCTCCCCTATGTCGGACTTTTTGAAAATTGGACCAAAGTTGACCGATTTGCTTGAAATTTTCATTGAAGGTTGGATTTGGCATCTAGACAAAGATCCGCTACTTTATATTTCGATATTTTGTGGCGGAGGGGGACATCCCCTTCGTTCGACTTTTTTTAAAGTACAGCGAAAAAACTAAAATTCTCTAAATTATCTGAGATTTAAAGAGAACATGCGGTAAGGTTATGGAATTAATATGGGGTACCTGATGATTTCATATGCGGACGGGTAGGGGGACCTCCCCCTTGCCTTACTTTTTGAAACTTGGAACAAAATTATGCGATTTGCATGAAATTTTCATTGAATGTTGGGGTTGGCATCTAGACAAAAATCCGCTACATTATTTTTCGATATTTGGTCGGGGAGGGGGGCCACCCCTTTGTCCGACTTTTTTTAAAGTACAGTGAAAACAAAACTAAACTTCCTCGACTGAAATTTTACGGAGAAATGGGTGAGGTTATGAAATTTATATCAGGTTCCTGATTTTTTAATAAAAATAAAAGGGCAAGGGAGACATCCGCTTCTCTTAAGTACATACAGAGAAAAAACTAAACTTTACCGAGTTACTTGAAATTTACAGAGGACTAGGGAGAGATCGTAACCTCTGTCAACTGTAATAGTTGATACCTGATTTTGTGATTTTTGGACGGAAGAGAGGTCGCCCCTTTAGGCTTGTAATTTGCTTGACATTTTCTGGGACGTTTACAAAAGACACGCTTTTCGACATTTGGTCGGGGAGGAGGTCCTCTTCTAAAATTGCAAAAAAAAATGGCTCTATTAACCATGTTCCTTAATCTATATCTGTCCATAAAGCTCGAAAAATAATTGTATAATTAGATATAATGCATTTGAACGTCAATTGCCTGTTTCGGTATCAGGCTAACATGAAATATAAAAAAATTTAAGTTTTCTTGAAATTTACAAAGGAAGCGGGGGAAAAGGTTATAAATGAAGAGGCAACCTTCATTGCCCCACACTTGAAGGAAAGTTTCAAGAATTTTCAGGGAAGGTTAGGGTTGCTATTCACTACGGTGTTTGTCGATATTGTATCGGGGAAAGTGACGTCCCTTTAAAACAATAGAGCAAAAATTAAACATCTCCGATCTACTTGAAATTTACAGGGAACGTGGGAGGAGGTGATGAAATTTATACATGATTTTTAAATTAATATATGATTTTTCGATATCTGGTTGGGGAAGGGGAAAATTGAAATAAACTCTGCCGATTTACTTCGATAGAATTTATAGGGACCATTGAGTAGTTGCGAAATTAATATAGGGTATAGGAAGGTGGGGAGAGAGTTCCCCTTTGTCGTTTTTTTCTCTTAAATTGAAAGTGGAGGGTTGTCCGTAAATGGGAACTAGGTATATAATTTTATGATTTTTGCACAGGCTTCTTTCTTCCAGACTTCTTATTAGTAAAGAAAGGGTTCCCTTTTGTCCGTTTTTTTTTTTTTAGAGGGTTGTCCGTAAATGGGAACTCGGTACATAATTTTATGATTTTTGCACAGGCTTCTGCCAGACTTCTTTTTAGTAAAGAACTTAAATTTACATGAAATTGGCAGCCAACGTAGAGGGTGCATTATTTTCCAACATTTAGCAAATGTTAATGTGGTAAAATTTTTTACTACTTTTGCCTTTTCCGATTTATTGGATGGGAAACAGTAATTCTTTGTATGTTATTATAATATAGTGCTTAATTTTCAGATATGTTGAGGAGAAGGATACCTTTCCTTGACAAACCACATTTAAAATTCACAAAAAATATAGAAGAAGGTACACCCTCTCCCGCCGTATTTGTACCTATAAACGAAAAATCAAGTAGTCCGATTTGTTTAAAAGAATTCAAATCTTTTCGAATTTGTTTTCAGCACGATATAGTTGACTAAGTTAACGCAAAATGTTCCTCCAAATACGCTTCGGAAGGCGCAGCGAAGCGGGCCGGGTTACGACAGTTTTCTATAAAAATAAAATGTTGACAAAATTTTCTATAGAAATAAAATTTTGACAAAATTTTCTATAGAAATAAAATTTTGACAAAATTTTCTATAGCAACAAAATTTTGACAAAATTTTCTATGGCAACAAAATTTTGACAAAATTTTCTATGGCAACAAAATTTTGACAAAATTTTCTATGGCAACAAAATTTTGACAAAATTTTCTATGGCAACAAAATTTTGACAAAATTTTCTATAGAAATAAAATTCTGACAAAATTTTCTATAAAATTTTGAAAAAATTTTCTATATACATAAAAGTTTTACAAATTTTTCTATAGCAACAAAATTTCGACAAAATTTTCTATAGAAATAAAGTTTTGACAAAATTTTTCTTCAGAAATAAAATTTTGACAAAATTTTCTATAGCACCAAAATTTTGACAAAATTTTCTATAGCAACAAAATTTTGACAAAATTTTCTATGGCAACAAAATTTTGACAAAATTTTCTATAGAAATAAAATTTTGACAAAATTTTCTATAGAAATAAAATTCTGACAAAATTTTCTATTGAAATAAAATTTTGACAACATTTTCTTTAGAAATAAACTGTTGACAAAATTTTCTATAGAAATAAAATTTTGAAAAAATTTTCTATATACATAAAATTTTTACAAAATTTTCTATAGCAACAAAATTTTGACAAAATTTTCGATGGCAACAAAATTTTGACAAAATTTTCTATAGAAAACAAATTTTGACAAAATTTTCTATAGAAATGAAATATTGATAAAATTTTCTATAGAAATAAAATATTGACAAAATTTTCTATAGAAACAAAATTTTGACAAAATTTTCTACAGAAATAAAATCTTGACAAAATTTTCTATAGATATAAAATTTTGAAATAATTTTCTATAGAAATAAAATTTCACAAACATGTTCTATGGAAATAAAATGTTTACACAATTTTCTATGCAAATAACATTTTGACACAATTTTCTATGGAAATAAAATTCTGACACAATTTTCTATAGAAATATAATTTTGACTAAAGTTTCTTTAGAAATAAAATTTTGACAAGATTTTCTATAGCAACAATATTTTGGAAAAATTTTCTATAGAACTAAAATTTTGACAAAATTATCTATAGAAATAAAATTTTGACAAAATTTTACATAAAAATAAAATATTGACAAAATTTTCAATAGAAATACAATTATGACAAAATTTTCTTTATACATGAAATTTTAAAAAATTTTTCTATAGCAACAAAATTTTGAGAAAATTTTCTATGGCAACAAAATTTTGACAAAATTTTCCATAGAAAAAAAATTTTGACAAAATTTTATATAGAAATAAAATATTGACAAAATTTTCTATAGAAATAAAATTTTGACAAAATTTTCTATATATATAAAATTTTGACAAAATTTTCTATATACATAAAATTTTCACAAAATTTTCTATAGAAATACAATTTTGACAAAATTTTCTTAATACATGAAATTTTTCTATAGCAAAAAAATTTTGACAAAATGTTCTATGGTAACAAAATTTTGACAAAATTTTCTATAGAAATAAAATTTTGACAAAATTTTCTTTAGAAATAAAATTTTTTTCAAAATTTTCTATAGAAATACAATTTGGACAAAATTTTCTATAGAAATAAAATATTGACAAAATTTTCTATAGAAATAAAATTTTGACAAATTTTCTATACACATAAAATTTTTACAAATTTTTCTTAGCAACAAAATTTTGACAAAATTTTCTATGGCAACAAAATGTTGACAACAGTTTCTATAGAAATAAAATTTTGACATAATTTTCTATAGCAATAAAATTTTGACAAAATTTTCTACAGAAATAAAATTTTGACAAAATTTTCTATAGATATAAAATTTTGAAAAAATTTTCTATAGAAATACAATTTTGACAAAATTTTCTATAGAAATAAAATTTTCTATAGCAACAAAATTTTGACAAAATTTTCTATATAAATAAAATATTACAAAAATGTTCTATGGAAATAAAATTCTGACAAAATTTTCGATAGTAATATAATTTTGACAAAATTTTCTTTAGAAATAAAATTTTCTATAGCAACAATATTTTGACAAAATTTTCTATAAAAATAAAATTTTGTCACAATTTTCTATAGAACTAAAATATTGTCACAATTTTCTATAGAAATAAAATTCTGACAAAATTTTCTATAGAAATAAAATTTTGAAAAAAAAATTCTTTAGAAATAAAATTTTCACAAATTGTTCTGTATATATAAAATTTTCACAATTTTCTATAGCAACAAAATTTTGACAACATTTTCTATAGAAATAAAGTTTTGACAAAATTTTCTATATATATATATAAAATTTTGACAAAATTTTCTATAGCAAAAAACAAAATTTTCTATAGAAATAAAATTTTGTCACAATTTTCTATAGAAATAAAATTTTGTCAGAATTTTCTGTAAAAATAAAGTTTTGTCACAATTTTCTATAGAACTAAAATTTTGTCACAATTTTCTATAGAAATAAAATTCTGACAAAATTTTCTAAAGCAACGATATTTTGACAAAATTTTCTATAGAAATAAAATTTTGCAAAATTTTCTATAAAAATAAAATTTTGCAAAAATGTTCTATAGAAATAAAATTTTGACAAAATTTTCTATAGAAATAAAATTTTAACAAAATTTTCTATGGAAATAAAATTTTGACACAATTTTGTATCAAAATAAAATGTTGACAAAATTTTCTATAGAAATAAAATTTTGACAAAGTTTTCTAATTAAACAAGAATTTGAAAAGTTTTCTATAGAAATAAAATTTTGAAAAATTTTTCTATGGAAATAAAATTTTGCAAGATTTTCTATAAAAATAAAATTTTGACAAAATTTTTTATAGAAAGAAAATTTTGATAAAATTTTCTATAGAAATAAAATTTTGCAAAAAGTTTCTATAGAAATAAAATTTTGACAAAGTTTTCTAATTAAACAAAAATTTGATCAAGTTTTCTATAGAAATAAAATTTTGACAACATTTTCTATAAAAATAAAATTTTTACAAAATTTTCTATAAAAATAAAATTTTGACAAAATTTTCTATAGAAAAAAAAATTGGCAAAAAGTTTCTATAGAAATAAAATTTTGACACAATTTTCTATGGAAATAAAACATGCATCGACTATTTTAACCTCTTATTTTTAAAAGCTGTTTTACTTTGTAGTCAAGATACAAAAAGTCAACAAAGTTAAAATCGATTTAATTAATTTTGAAGAAATTTTTAAATATAGTGTTAAATCTATTCTCTGTGTAAAATGTCAAGTCAAGTGGAGTAAAAAGACATTAAAAATGGAATATTAACCTTAAATTTAATAATGAATTGCGTATTACATAAGGTTTTAGTGCAATTTTTCTCATCTGAAAAACAAAATCTTTGTAATCCCCAATTTACAATTTCATGCCACGGATATGGTCCTTTAAGCATGGTCTTGGTAGTCATTTGGCTGATATTACTTTTCAGCATGCTTCTCTCTGTATTATAAATTAAATATTCGACAATTTTTTTCTCAAACAAAGAATGGATTTTACTTCAAATATAAAGGTGTTAAATTATTTATTCGCAGTCTCCTCTACCTTCGATGTTATGAAAAACGAGACTCAAGGTCTTTTGGAGAAAACTTTTGCAAAAATAATTCTTCCTTGTCTGGGAAAATCTATTTGAACTTACATATTTTCGAATTATTCTCGAGTTTATAATCATCGTGAAAGTTCTGATTTTCATGTAGTGAGTTGGTTCCCCCCCACCCTTTCCGCTCAACTTTAATCAACTCCAAAAATATTCCGCAAATAGCTTTGGTTGTTTATTTTTTTGTTGGCTCACATATTTTTAGATTTCTTCTTCCTAAAAGGAAAAACCAAATATACAACTCAAGGCAATGACATGTTATTTGATTGTCGACCTACTTTGTGGTTTATTTTTTTTTTCTTCTATGAAGTAGGAATTTCCTTCCAACAGATGGTAATAAAAAAAATTTTCTTCAATTAATTTGCCTTCATCAAAACGAAAAAAAAACAAGCAAAATAAAATACAATTATTTAGAACATAGCGAAAATACATTTCATTACAACTTCTAGTGCAAGGATATCATTGGACCTCAAAATTTCATTTCTTTTGGCATACACAGAAAAAAACAAAGAAAGCGTTCAATTTTCCGTTAAATTTTAATACTTTCTACTTCACACTAGTTATATAAACTAAAAAAAGAAAAAAAAAACAATAAGAAACGTCTATAATTTTATTTGCATAGAAAAATTTATTTCTAAAGAAAATTTTTCTGGAAATTTTATTTCTATAGAAAAATTTGTGAAAATTTTATTTGTATAGAAAAGTTTGTCAAAATTTAATTTCTATAGAAAAAATTTTTAAAATTTTATTTCTATAGAAAATTTTGTGAAAATTTTATTTGTATAGAAAATTTTGTCAACATTTTATTTCTATAGAACATTTTGTGAAAATTTTATTTCCATAGAAAATTGTGTCAAAATTTTATTTCCACAGAAAATTATGTAAAAATTTTACTTCCATAGAACATTTTTGTAAAATTTTATTTCTATAGAAAATTGTGTCAATATTTTATTTGTATAGAAAAGTTTGTCAAAATTTAATTTCTATAGAAAAAATTTTTAAAATTTTATTTCTATTGGAAATTTTGTCAAAATTTTATTTCTATATTATATTATATATTTCTATATTATATTATATATTTTATTTCTATAGAAAATTTTGCGAAAATTTTATTTCTATAGAAAATTTTGTGAAAATTTTATTTGTATAGAAAATTTTGTCAAAATTTTATTTCTATAGAACATTTTGTGAAAATTTTATTTTCATAGAAAGTTGCGTCAAAATTTTATTTCCACAGAAAATTGTGTAAAAATTTTACTTCCATAGAACATTTTTGTAAAATTTTATTTCTATAGAAAATTGTGTCAATATTTTATTTCTATAGAAAATTTTGTCAAAATTTTATTTCTATAGAAAATGTTGTCAAAATGTTATTTCTATAGAAAATTTTGTCAAAATTTTATTTCTATAGAAAATTTTGTCAAAATTTTTGTTCTTTCATTCGTTTTGTTTTGATATTGTTGGTTTTTGTTCTTTAATCATGTTGTTGTTTTTTGATTTCAGCTTAAAACCATACATTGACTAAACTACAAGTGTAGCTTAACCAACAGAGGAAAAGAATGTTTGTCAAATTTATTTGGGCAAAGCCCTATAGACTGCAAGATGGTTGGATGGACGCACGTTTCGGAATTATCACATTCCTCATCAGCATCCTCTACTTGTAGCAAAACTATCAACCAATTATCAGAATAAATTCAGGCAGTTCATTAAACCCAACAATACACCACACTTGAACCGTCCGAAAAAAAAGGCTTTACATTGATAGCCGGCTTATGCCGAAAAAAAAACAAGAACCAAATCTTATTTCTATAGAAAATTTTGTAAAAATTTGGTTGCCATAGAAAATTTTGTTGCTATAGAAAAATTTGTAAAAATTTCATGTATATAGAAAATTTTGTCAAAATTTTATTTCTATAGAAAATTTTGTCAATATTTTATTTCTATAGAAAATTTTGTCAAAATTTTGTTGCCATAGAAAAATTTGTAAAAATTTTATGTATATAGAAAATTTTAACAAGATTGTATTTCTATAGAAAATTTTGTCAAAATTTTATTTCTATAGAAAATTTTATTTCTATAGAAAATTTCGTCAAAATTTTATTTCTATAGAAAATTTTGTCAATGTTTTATTTCTATAGAAAATTTTGTCAAAATTTTATTTCTATAGAAATTTTTGTCTAAATGTTATTTCTATAGAAAATGTTCTCAAAATTTTATTTTTATAGAAAATTTTCCCAAAATTTTATTTCTGTAGAAAATTTTGTCAAAATTTTATTTCTATAGAATATTTTGTCTAAATATTATTTCTATAGAAAATGTTCTCAAAATCTTATTTCTGTAGAGAATTTTCTCAAAATTTTATTTAATTCAAAATTTGATTTCTATAGAAAATTTTGTCAACAGTTTATTTCTATATAAACTTTTGTCAAAATTTTATTTCTATAGAAAATTTTCTTAAAATGTTATTTCTACAGAAACTTTTGTCAAAATATGATTTCTATAGAAAAGTTTGTCAAAAATTTATCTCTATAAAAAATTTTGTCCAAAATTTATTTCTATAAAAAATTTTGGGAAAATTTTATTTGTATAGAAAATTTAATTCAAAATTTGATTTCTATAGAAAATTTTGTCAACAGTTTATTTCTATATAAACTTTTGTCAACATTTTATTTCTATAGAAAATTTTGTCAAAATTTTATTTCTATAGAAAGTTTTGTCAATATTTTATTTCTATAGAAAATTTTGTCTAAATTTTATTTCTATAGAAAATTTTATCAAAAATTTATTTCGATAGAAAATTTTCTTAAAATATTATTTCTACAGAAAATTTTGTCGAAATATGATTTCTCTAAAAAATTTTGTCCAAAATTTATTTCTATAAAATATTTTGTCCAAAATTTATTTTTATAAAAAATTTTGTGAAAATTTTATTTGTGTAGAAAATTTTGTCAAAATGTTATTGCTATAGAAAATTTTCTCAAAATGTTATTTCTATAGAAAATTTCATTTTTATAGGAAATTTTTTTAAATGTTATTTCTATAGAAATGTTTGTTAAAATTTTATTTCTATAGAAAATTGTTGCAAAATTTTATTTTATATAGAAAGTTTTTTGTAAAATTGTATTTCTATAGAAACTTTTGCGATAATTTTATTTCTATAGAAAATTTTTCCAAAATTTTATTTCTACAGAAAATGTTCTCTAAATTTTATTTCTTTAGGAAATTTTCTCTAAATTTAATTTCTATAGAAATTTTTCTCAAATTGTTATTTCTATAGGAAAATTGTTTTTTATAGGAAATTTTCTCAAATGTTATTTCTATAGAAATAAAATAGAAAATTTTGTCAAAATTTTATTTCTGTAGAAAATTTTCTATAAATTTTATTTCTATAGAATATTTTGTAAAAATTTTATTTCTATAGAAATTTTTGTCTAAATGTTATTTCTGTAGAAAATTTTGTCAAAATTTTATACCAATAGAAATCTATAGAAATTTTATTTCTTCAGAAAATTTTTTCAAAATTTTATTTTTATAGGAAATTTTCTAAAAATTTTATTTCTATAGAAATTTTGGTCAAAATTTTATTTAATTTTTATTGTTGGTTTGTACTTCAATCATATTTGTTGTTGCGATCTCAGCTTTAAAACCATTGTGTTGACTAAACTACAAGAGTAGCTTAACCAACAGAGGAAAATAATGTTTGTCAAATTTATTCGGGCAAAGCCCAATATACTGCAAGATGGTTGGATGGACGCACGTTTCGGAATTACCACATTCCTCATCAGCATACTCTACTTGCAGCAAAACTATCATCCAATTATCAGAATAAATTCAAGTAGTTCATTAAACCCAACAATGAACCACACTTGAACCTTCCGAAAAAAGGTTTTGCATGATAGCCCGCTTATGCCGAAATAAATTCGTACAAACATATCTCTTTTCCTTTCACTTTTGGGTTTAGTGAACTGCCTGAATTTATTCTGATAATTGGTTGATAGTTTTGCTGCAAGTAGGGGATGCTGATGAGGAATATGGTAATTCCGAAGCGTCCGTCCATCCTACCATCTTGTAGTCTATAGGGCTTTGCCCAAATAAGTTTGACAAACATTCTTTTCCTCTGTTGGTTAAGCTACTCTTGTAGTTTAGTCAACACAATGGTTTTAAAGCTGAGATCAAAACAACAAATTAAATTTTATTTCTATAGAAAATTTTCTCAAAATATTATTTCTATAGCAATTTTTTTTTTTTTTAATTTTATTTCTATAGATTTTTTTATATAGGATATTTTCTCAAATGGTATTTCTATTGAAAAATTTCTCAAAATTTTATTTCTATTGAAATTTTTTTCAAAATTTTATCTCTATAGAAAATTTTGTCAAAATTTTATTTCCATAGAAAATTTTGTCAAAATTTTATTTCTATAGAAAATTTTGTAAAAATTTTATTTCTATAGAAAATTTTGTAAAAAATTTATTTCTACTAAATTCCTAAATACATTTTCCTAATTTCGCAAATTCTAACTCCCTATTTTTTCTTCGTAGTACGAAATTGTCTAAAAATTTTTAAATAATAAAACTAAAATTTATTCTGTCTAAAACTTTGTTTTTGCATTTGTCAGAGTTTTTGTTTTTTTTTTGTGTTAGTGTAGCCACAATATTATACCTCACCAGTTAACAAAGTACTTGCAAGGTAAAGCTTTCATGCCATATATACAACCAAAATAAACTTCGCAAAGTAATTGGAGAACAATATTCGTTATCCTTTGAAGCAATGAACCTTAATTGGAATTTAAATTTAATTGACAGAAACAAATGTAAGAATTGCGGTAAACACAGAGAAAATGACTTGTAATCCGAATCAAAAATTTTAAAAATTTTTTAAAAGGTGAATTTTGAAGGCATTCTTTCAAATATAGAAAATGTGAACTACAATTTGCACACTCTCTGCAAATGTCCAAATTTGCTTGCATTTGGAAAATTTAGAATTTTTTTGTAAACCTTTGTTTATAAAATTACATTATACACACAAAAAAATATCAATTAATTTGATTGTCAATACAATTAAATTTTTTTTTTTTAAATTTGAGCTAACAACGTAGTTTGTAAATACAATTACGATTTTAGTCACTTTAGCAACCAATTTTGTTATATCAACAAACATTTTGTTATATCAACAAACATTTTGTTGAACTTAAAAATTTTCTATAACAACAATTTATTGTTAACTCAAAAATTATAATATTATTTTCTGTGTATAAATTTTTATTATATGGTCTATGTATCCACATAATAGTGTAACTAAATATCTATGTACTATAAACATAGCTTTATTTGGATCCCTTGTCTATATTGATAACGAGCCAAAAATGCGGCTTTAAAATAAAGACATTTTTTAGGAAGGCATCTAGCTTCAAATCTACACTAACAAAAATATTGAGCTAATACGGAGGATTAAACAACTTAAATTTTAGGCACATACTTTAGTTTAAAGACATGTTTTTTAATAAAAAGGTTTTTTTTTTTATTTAAAAGAAAGTTAAGAAAGCAAATGTCAAAGTTTCGTGTCGTACATATAATAAGAAACATTTGTAAAGAAACGACATTTAATATCTTCGTCATAGTAGCAAATAAATTGATATTCTTATTCCTTATTCATGTCATTTACACTTGAAAAAAAAATTTGCTATAAAAATCGTTTTTATTTTTTATGTTAACTCGATATTAAGGATCTTAAAAGTGCTAACATTCATGTCACAAATGCTTAACTTTAATTTGGCCATTCACAAACTTGACTGGTGAAAATGACTTCGTATCATAGTTTTGCTTCCTTCCGTTTTGAACTCCAGAAAGTCAGAAATTTGGTTGCTCGAAAAAAAAAAACTTTCAAACAGTGCTAGAATAATGGTTTAACAGAATTTCTTCATTAAGGAGCTGCATGTGGGTAGAAGGAGAAGAAAAGGAGGAATAACACAGCAAAGCACCTTAACATATAATACCCCTCTTGCTTAATGGCTGACTTGTATGTGTGAAACAACAACAAGAAAGTTTGTTAATGGATGGTCTGTTAATAGTGCTCTCTCGCACACCACTACATATCACTCCATACAATTTCAAATTGAGTCTAAGTATATGAGCCACATATGTAGAATTAAGCTAAGCGATAGTGATAATTTTTAGTCTTTTATTATTTCTATAGAAAATTGTGTAAAAATTTTATTTCTATAGAAAATTGTGTAAAAATTTTATTTCTATAGAAAATTTTGTCAAAATTTTATTTCTATAGAAAATTTTCTCAGAATTTTATTTCTACATCGAAAAAAATTGTATTATAGGAAGAATAAACTAACTCGTACGAAAATTGAACTAAATTTTGCTACACATTTTGAGATTTCCCCAAAGCGTTGTTAAAACCAGAAAAATTTAATGCCCTGTTGTACTTTTTAACTACAGTTCACGAAATTACACCCTCTAATAGACGAAAATATTAACTAAAAGTTAAGAAGAAAATCATTGGCGCCAAATCATGACCATTTTAGCTATACAGTAGTTCATTCTTACTATTTTTGGGAATCGTACGAAAATTTTCATTTGCTTTGAACTATTTTATGAACGTTTAGTTCATAAAATATTTGAGACATACTTAAAAAAACGAAAATTTCATTGAGCTTTGGAAAATTTCGCAAAAAGTAATAAAATTTAACTACCAACAAATAATTTTTTTACAATAAAAACAAGTAATGAAAGTCTAAAGTTAGGCGGGGCTGACTATATTATACCCTGCACTACTTTGTAGATCTACATTTTCGATACCATATCACATCCGTCAAATGTGTTGGGGGCTATATATAAAGGTTTGTCCCAAATACATACATTTAAATATCACTCGATCTGGACCGAATTAGATATACTTCTACAAAATCTATAGACTCAAAATTTAAGTTGGCTAATGCACTAGGGAGGAACACAATTTTAGTAAAAAATATGGGGAAACACTTAAATCTGAAGCAATTTTAAGGAAACTTCGCAAAAGTTTATTTATGATTTATCGCTCGATATATATGTATTAGAAATTTAGGAAAAGAGTCATTTTTATAACTTTTAGACTAAGCAGTGGCGATTTTACAAGGAAAATGTTGGTCGAAATCAGAAAAACATATATATGGGAGCTAAATCTAAATCTGAACCGATGTCAACCAAATTTGGCACGCATAGCTACAGTGCTAATTCTACTCCCTGTGCAAAATTTCAACTAAATCGGAGTTAAAAATTGGCCAATGTGGTCATATGAGTGTAAATCGGGCAAAAGCTATATATGGGAGATATATCTAAATCTGAACTGATTTTAACCAAATTTGGCACGCATAGTTACAATGCTAATTCTACTCCCTGTGCAAAATTTCAACTAAATCGGAGTTAAAAATTTGCCTCTGTTGTCATATGAGTGTAAATCGGGCGAAAGCTATATATGGGAGATATATCCAAATCTGAACTGATTTTAACCAAATTTGGCACGCATAGTTACAATGCAAAATTTCAACTAAATCGGAGTTAAAAATTTGCCTCTGTGGTCATATGAGTGTAAATCGGGCGAAAGCTATATATGGGAGATATATCCAAATCTAAACCGATTTCACCCAAATTTGGCACGCATAGCTACAATGCTAATTCTACTCCCTGTGCAAAATTTCAACTAAATCGGAGTTAAAAATTGGCCTCTGTGGTCATATGAGTGTAAATCGGGCGAAAGCTATATATGGGAGATATATCAAAATCTGAACCGATTTCAACCAAATTTGGCACGCATAGTTACAATGCTAATTCTACTCCCTGTGCAAAATTTCAACTAAATCGGAGTTAAAAATTTGCCTCTGTTGTCATATGAGTGTAAATCGGGCGAAAGCTATATATGGAAGATATATCCAAATCTGAACTGATTTTAACCAAATTTGGCACGCATAGTTACAATGCAAAATTTCAACTAAATCGGAGTTAAAAATTTGCCTCTGTGGTCATATGAGTGTAAATCGGGCGAAAGCTATATATGGGAGATATATCCAAATCTAAACCGATTTCACCCAAATTTGGCACGCATAGTTACAATGCTAATTCTACTCCCTGTGCAAAATTTCAACTAAATCGGAGTTAAAAATTGGCCTCTGTGGGCAAATGAGTGTAAATCGGGCGAAAACTATATATGGGAGCTATATCTAAATCTGAACCGATTTCAACCAAATTTGGCACGCATAGTTACAATGCTAATTCTACTCCCTGTGCAAAATTTCAACTAAATCGGAGTTAAAAATTGGCCTCTGTGGGCAAATGAGTGTAAATCGGGCGAAAGCTATATATGGGAGCTATATCTAAATCTGAACAGAATTGACTGATATTTTGCAAGTTTTTCGAGACACATAAAATATTCGGATGTACGGAATTTGAGGAAGATCGGTTGATATACACGCCAAGTATGACCAGATCGGTGAAAAATATATATGGCAGCTATATCTAAATCTGAACCGATTTTTTCCAAAATCACTAGGGATCGTCTATGAGCCGAAACAGGACCCTATACCAAATTTTAGGACAATCGGAATAAAACTGCGAGCTGTACTTTGCACACAAAAATACATCAACAGACAGACAGACAGACAGACAGACGGACAGACAGACAGACAGACAGACAGACAGACAGACGGACATCGCTAAATCGACTCAGAATTTAATTCTAAGCCGATCCGTATACTAAAAGGTTGGTCTATGATTACTCCTTCTTGGCGTTACATACAAATGCACAAACTTATTATACCCTGTACCACAGTAGTGGTGAAGGGTATAATAAGTTAAATTTAGCGTTAATTTAACTACAAAAATTTTTTTATGTGTATAGAAAATTTTCTCAACATTTTATTTCTATTAAAAATTTTCTCAAAATTTCATTTCCATAGAAAATTTTGGCAAAAATGTTTTTCTATAAAAATTGTATTTCTATTAAAATTTTTCTCAAAATTTCATTTCTATAGAAAATTTTGTTAAAACGTTAGTTCAATAAAAAATTTCATCAAAATTTAATTCCATAGAAAATTTTCTCAAAATTTTATTTCTATTAAAAATTTTCTCAAAATATCATTTCTATAGAAAATTTTTGTCAAATATTTATTTCTTTAGAAAATATTGTCAAAATTTTATTTCTATAGAAAATTTGGTCAAAACTATATTTCTATAGAAAATTTTGTAAAAATGTTAGTTCTATAAAAATTTTTATCAAACTTTTATTTCTATAGAAATGTGTATGAATTTTATTCCTATAGAAAATTTTCTCCAAATTGTGTTTCTATTAAAATTTTTCTCAAAATCTTATTTCTATAGAAAATTTTGTCAAAATTTTATTTCTATTCACCATTTTCTCAAAATTTCATTGTCAAAATTTATTGCTATAAAAATGTTTGTAAATTTTGTGTTTTCTATAGAAATTTTTATCAAAATTTTACTTCTATAGAGGATTTTGTGAAAATATTATTGCAATTTATTTCTATAGAAAATTTTCTCAATATTTTATTTCTATAGAAAATTTTCCCAAAATTTTATTTCTATAGAAAATCTTGTCAAACTGCTATTTCTATAGAAAATTTTGTCGAAATATTAGTTCTATAAAAAATTTTGTAAAAATTTTATTTCTATAAAAATTTTCTGAACATTTTATTTCTATAGAAAATGTTGCCAAATTTTATTCCTACAGAAAACTTTGTCAAAACTTTATTTTTATAGAAATTTTGTCAAAATTTTATTTCTATAGAAAATTATCTCAACATTGTATTTCTATAGAAATTTTTATTTATAAACATTTGATTTCTATTTAAAATTTTATTTCTATAGAAAACGTTTTCAAAATTTTATTTTTATAGCAAATTTTCTCAATTTTTTTTTTGAAATTTGTTTAAACACTTTATTTCTACAGAAAATATTGTCAACATTTTATTCCAATGGAAAATTTTGTCAAAATTTGATTTCGCTAAAAAGTTGCGATGTACATACCTCTTAGTTGGAGAGAAAATTTTGCTAAATCTACAAAAACATCAAAAATTCTACCAATCTACCAAACAATAAAACATTTACCATTTCTAGTAGAATTCTACCAATTGTAGCAACCGTGCTCCTGAAGCAATCTAGCCATGACCGTCTGTCTGTGAACACGATCTCAAGCTTGAAGAATTACGAAATGAAATTTTGAGAAAATTGTCTATAGAAATAAAATTTTCTTTAGAAACAACATTTTGCGAAAATTTTCTATAGAAATAAAATTTTGAGAAAATTTCTACAAAAATAAAATTTCTCAAAATTTTTCTATAGAAATAAAATTTTGAACAAATTTTCTATAAGAACAAAATTTTCTATAGAAATACAATTTTTGAAAAAATTTTCTTAAGAACTGAAATTTTGCGAAAATTGTCTATAAAAATTAAATTTTCTATAGAAACAACATTTTGAGAAAATTTTCTATAGAAATAAAATTTGGAGAAAATTTTCTACGGAAATAAAATTTTTACAAAATTTTGTAGGGAAATGAAATTTTGAGAAATTTTTCTATAGAAATAAAATTTTGAGAGATTTTTCCATAAAACCAAAAACTTGAGAAAATTTTCTACAGAAATAAAAATTGAGAAAATTTTCTATAGAAATAACATTTTGAGAAATTTTTTTATACAAATAAAATTTTGAAAAAAAAAAATCTATAGAAATAAAATGTTGAGAAAATGTTCTATCGAAATAAAATTTTGAGAATTTTTTTTCATAGAAATAAAATTTTTACAAAATTTTCTATAGAAATAACATTTTCTATCAAAATAATATTTTGAGAAAATTCCTATAGAAACAAAATTTCTATAGAAATAAAATTCTCTACAGAAATAAAATTATGGCAAAATTTTTCATGGAAATACAATTTTGACAAAATTTTTTATAGAAATAAAATTTTGACAAAATTTTCTATAGAAATAAAATTTCGACAAAATTTTCTATAGAAATAAAATTTCTACAAAATTTTCTATAGAAATAAAATTTTGACAAAATTTTCTATAGAGATAAAATTTTGACAAAATTTTCTGTGAAACTAAAATTTTGAGAAAATTTTCTATTGATATAAAATCTTTAGAAAATTTTGCAAAATAAGATTTGTTTGTTGGTTGGTTTTTTGGTAAAATTTCCCTCAAATTTTGGTAGATTATTGTTGGCTCGATTGGCACGCGTGTTTTGAGAGATTTTTCCATAAAAACAAAAACTTGAGGAAAGAAATAAAATGTTGAGAAAATTTTCTATCGAAATAAAATTTTGAGAATTTTTTTCATAGAAATAAAATTTCGACAAAATTTTCTATAGAAATAAAATTTTGATAAAAATTTTCGCTAGAGATAAAATTTTGACAAAATTTTCTGTTAAAACAAAATTTTGAGAAAATTTTCAATTGATATAAAATCTTTGGAAAATTTTGCAAAATAATATGTGTTTGTTGGTTGGTTTTTTGGTAAAAATTTTCCTCAAATTTTGGTAGATTATCTTTGGCTCGATTGGCATGCGTGTTCAGGTGCCGGTCCTGAGCATTACTGCCAAAGACACCATATGTCTATTGCATCTCCTTCTAGATATTGCAAACATACGCACTAACTTATAATACCCTGTTCCTCATTGTGGCGATGAAATTTTCTTAAAACCAGGGTTACAACATAAACGAAATCGCCTTTATACTTATACTTCGAAAAAATTATTACAAATTTCAAAGAATTTTTTTATACTTCTTGATTTTAAGGGAATTTAATTTGGAATTTTTCCTTCAATTTTTATATTTTTATTTTAATTTGTAATCACAAATCTGTACCTGTAATGATCCATAATTCCCCATTGAATGTTTACCATTAAACGCTTCGTTCCTCCCCATGTTACATTGGTTTATGTTACACTTTTATTTGGCTGATTTCTACACGCACAGCCATAAAATATATGAGACACGCATACCAAGCAAAAATTAAAAGAACACGCGCGCTCATTTAAATTTATACAGGCACTCATACATACACTTACCGCTTAAGATATCGATGCTTTATCATAGATACGAACAAGCTTATACGACGAATAACACTTGTGTTTTGGTCGAAATGTGAAATGAGAAGAAAAAAAAAATAAAATAAAACGAACGAAAACAATGGCAACGGACCAAAGGACAAAAGGAAAGGACATTTTCCAAAAGGAAGAAACCAACAATCGGCGGTGAATACTTAAAGAGATATACAAAAGGCAAATATTTTCATTTGCTTTGGTTCCTTTATTCCATCATGAATGTGTTTGCTATTTTGTTTTTGCCATAGGGTAGGGTTTTTCCTCGATTTTTTGTTTCTTCTATTTTTCCCAAATTTCCCACTCGTTTTGTATGCCTGTAACAGAACACACACGCACACACATTCACACAAATACTCATTCATCATATAAGCCAATATAAATACTCATATAAATGGAGAGAGTAAAACAAAGAGAATGAGGTAAGGCTTAGACTACACTGATAAGTACTCCAATATTTTCTAGCATACACATACTCCAAGACTCTCTAGCATTCACACACACACTCACACACATAGTCAATCTGATAATCAACCCATACTCTAAAATGCCATTTCTACTCGTCGAACACTAACAAAAACAATCGAAATTTGTGCTGTATTCTTTGTGTATTCGATGACGACGAGGACAACGACAATGTCGTTTGTCTATGAAACGAAGCGAAGTATAAATTGTCCAAAGAGGGGGGAGAGGGGTGTTTGATCTTTGTTGTTGTTTTTATTACTTGATTATATAAAAAAACGATGTTTTTTATGGGGCAAATTAAAGATTTTAATTAATTAACGAATATTTCTAATTAATAGGCAAAGTGTTTTATATTTATTTTAATTTAACAAACCATAAAATTTAGTATCTTACATTTATTTTCTTAAGATTTTCATATTGATTTTTTGTTGGTTTTTTGTACAGCTATTATTCCACACATTTTTGATATAAGCTTATATTTTGCTTTTAAATGAATATTTTATTTATTTATGTTAAAGTAATTATATTAGATTTTTTGTTTGTAACATTTTTTTTTTTGTAATACTATAATTTTTTGTTTTAATTCTCCACTTTGTAAAACTAGTTCACATTGTTCACAATGAGTGGATAATATTTTATGTCATTTTTTTCCATTTGCAAAAATGTTCTGTTTTGTCATGGACTAAAAACGTGCGCGTTTACAACCAAACTGTTACCGCAACGTATGTTAACGTTATAAAGCTTCATCAAACATTTGGCCAAAAGCAAAGGTCCTTTCGTGAAATTCCTTTACAAAAAGAAAAACCGAAATGTAAAAAAACAAAGCAAGCAAAAGCTTTGTGCTACGCCTCACACTCACCCGAACAAGAAAAGCTTAACGAAATCTCTTTTACCCCCTAAGGAGAGGGAGAGTGTGGGAGAGAGAGACACACAAACAAGAGCTTAACCGTGAGTTGATACAGGAAAATATTACAACCATAAAATTGAGTTAATATACCGCTTGCCAAAATACCGACAAAGATATATGGAAATACGCACGCAGAAATACACTCAAAAAAAACTATCACACACTTGCGAGAGTAAGAGAGTGATTGAGATTACCAATACATTAGGAGAGAAACAGAACAATTGAGATTGGTTATTGAAAAACATATAAGGAAAGCCTAAAGTCGGACGGGGCCGACTATAATATATCCTGCACCACCTTGTAGATCTACATTTACGATACAATCGGAAATCTTCCAAATTTGTTACCATTTTAACATTTTCAAATTTGTTGGGAGCTATATACAGTTTTATATTGTCGTATAAAAATATTTAAATAAGAACCGGTTTGGACGACATGTTTTTGGACTTTTACAAAATCTCCAGACACAAAATTTAAATCGGTTAACGACCAGGATGGAGCACAATGAAAGTACAAAATAATACCATTTTCCATAGTGTGGCGCAGGGTATAAATATGGAAAATATTTAAATCTAAAGTCATTGCATAAAATTTCGCAAATCTGCATTTATGATTTATCGGTGGATACATACGAATTAGAGTACAGGCAAATTTGAATCAATTTTGTGCGTTTTCGTTTTAGTAGTGGCGATTTTACAAGGAAAATGTGGGTATTTTTGTCATATTTGTCCAAATCGCAAGTACATATATATGAGAGCTTAGTCTAAATGTGATCCGATATTGACTAAATTTGGCAAACATTGATACAATTTTAATTGTACTCTCTGTGCAAAATTTCAAAATTTTCGGAATGACACTTTGGCATATGTGGTCATATATCAATTTTTACCAAATTTTCCAAGTATAGCAAGAATTTTACTTCTACTCTCAGTACAAAACCTCAAGTAAACCGTAGTTAAATTTTGGCCTCTGGGGCCATATAAGCGTATATCGGTCGAAAGATATATATGACAGCTATATCTAAATCGGAATCCAATCCAATTTCAAATAAATTTGCCATGCATAGTAAAAATATGAATTCCATTCCCTTTGCGCAATTTCAAATAAATCGGAGTGAAAAGTTTGAACTACGGTGGTCATATGAGTCTAAATCAAACGAAAAATATGTGCGGCAGCTATATATCAATCCGAACCGATTTCAACCAAATTCAGTATGCATATTTGTAGTGTTAATTCTACTTTGTTTGAAAAATTTCACGTAAATCGGAATGAAACATTGGCATCTTAGGCCAAAGGAGTGTCAGTCGGGCGAAAGCTATATATGGGAGTCTGAACCGGCAGTTATAAGTAAATTTGAACCGATTTATTCACAAAATCAATAGTATTAAATTCTGACGCAAAACACATACTTACGCCAAATTTGTCACTTCCACCAAACATTGCGACCTAGACTGTCATCACAAAAACGTGTTCAGAGTACGGTTGTCACAGTTCATAGAATTCTAACAAAAAATGTAGATTTTTTACTGTTTGTTATATTGGTAGAATTCATGAAGTTATTGTAGATTTTGCAAAATATTCCTCTACAACTACGAGGTACTTTACAAATTTTTATAGCTATAAAATTTTTTAACATAATAGACATAAAATTTTGAGAAAAATGTCTATAGAAATACAATTTTGACAAAATTGTCTATAGAAATAAAATTTTGAGAACATTTTCCATAGAACTACAATATTGTCGAAATTTTCTAAAATTTTGACAAATTTTCTATAGAAATAAAATTTTGACGGGAGCCACCGTGGTGCAATGGTTAGCATGCCCGCCTTGCATACACAAGGTCGTGGGTTCGATTCCTGCTTCGACCGAACACCAAAAAGTTTTTCAGCGGTGGATTATCCCACCTCAGTAATGCTGGTGACATTTCTGAGGGTTTCAAAGCTTCTCTAAGTGGTTTCACTGCAATGTGGAACGCCGTTCGGACTCGGCTATAAAAAGGAGGTCCCTTGTCATTGAGCTTAACATGGAATCGGGCAGCACTCAGTGATAAGAGAGAAGTTCACCAATGTGGTATCACAATGGACTGAATAGTCTAAGTGAGCCTGATACATCGGGCTGCCACCTAACCTAACCTAACCTAACCTAAAATTTTGACAAAATTTTCTATATAAAAATAAAAAAATATATTCTATATAAAAATAAAAAATATATTCTATATAAAAATAAAAATATATAAAAACTCTATATAAAAATAAAAATATATAAAAATAAAATATCTGAAATAAAATTTTCTATAGTAATAAAATTTTATAAAAATTTTCTATAGAAGTAAAATTTTGACAACATTTTCTATAGAAATAAAGTGTTGACAAAATTTTCTATATAGAAATAATATTTTGGGAAAATTATCTATATAAAAAAAATTTTGACAAAATTTTCTATAGAAATAAAATTTTGACATTTATAATCCTGCACTGTAATTATAAGATTTTAATCTTGTTGTGTAGGTACTCAATAAAAATTAAATGAAATAAAATTTTGAGAAAGTTTTCTATAGAAATAAAATCTTGAGAAAATTTTCTATAGAAATAAAATTTCCATTTTTTTGTTTTGTTATTGTTGGTTTTGTTCTTTAAGCATTGTTGTTGTTTTTTATTGCAGCTTAAAACCATACATTGACTAAACTACAAGTGTAGCTTAACCAACAGAGGAGAAGAATGTTTGTCAAATTTATTTGGGCAAAGCCCTATAGACTGCAAGATGGTTGGATGGACGCACGTTTCGGAATTACCACATTCCTCATTAGCATTCTCTACTTGCAGCAAAACTATCAACCAATTATCGGAATAAATTCAGGCAGTTCATTAAACCCAACAATTAACCACACTTGAACCCTCCGAAAAAAGGTTTTGTATGATAGCCGGCTTATGCCGAAATAAATTCAAAACAAACATATCTCTTTTCCTATGAAATTTTGACAAAATTTTCTATAAAAATAAAATTGAAAAAAATATATAGAAATAAAATTTTAAAAATATATTCTATAAAAATAAAATTAAAAAAATGTCTATAGATATAAAATTAAAAAAAAAAATCTATAGAAATAAAATTAAAAAAAATATATATAGAAATAAAATTTTGACAAAATTTTCTTTACCAATAAAATTTTAACAAAACTTTCTATAGAAATAAAATTTTGACAAAATTTTCTTTAGCATTAAAATTTTGTCAAAAATTTCTATAGAAATAAAATTTTGACAAAAGTTTCTATAAAAATAAAATGTTGACAAAATTTTCTATAGGAATAAAATTTTGACAAAATTTTCTATAGGAATAAAATTTTGACAAAATTTTCTATAGAAATAAAATTTTGACAAAAGTTTCTATAAAAATAAAATGTTGACAAAATTTTCTATAGGAATAAAATATTCACAAAATTTTATATAGAAATAAAATTTTGACAACATTTTCTATAGAAATAAAATTTTGACAAAAATTTTTTTAGCATTAAATTTTAGCAAAATTGTCTATAGAAATAAAATTTTGAGAAATTTTTCTATAGAAATAAAATTTTGACAAAATTTCCCATAGAAATAAACTTTTTACGAAATTTTCTGTAGTAATAAACTTTCATTTTCTATAGAAATAAAATTTTGAAAAAAAAAATTCTATAGAAATAAAATTTTGACAAAATTTTCTATAGAAATTAAATATTGTTAAAATTTTCCGCAAATTCAATATGTTTAAAATTTTTAATATTCGTATCGAATTCAAGGGATTTTTATACAATTGTCGCTAATATGTTTATGATATTACAAATACTGAAATCGTTATTGTTGGTTTTGTTCTTTAAGCATTGTTGTTGTTTTTTATTGCAGCTTAAAACCATACATTGACTAAACTACAAGTGTAGCTTAACCAACAGAGGAGAAGAATGTTTGTCAAATTTATTTGGGCAAAGCCCTATAGACTGCAAGATGGTTGGATGGACGCACGCTTTGGAATTACCACATGCCTCATTAGCATTCTCTACTTGCAGCAAAACTATCAACCAATTATCGGAATAAATTCAGGCAGTTCATTAAACCCAACAATGAACCACACTTGAACCCTCCGAAAAAAGGTTTTGTATGATAGCCGAAATAAATTCAAAACAAACATATCTCTTTTGCTATGAAATTTTGACAAAATTTTCTATAAAAATAAAATTGAAAAAAATATATAGAAATAAAATTTTAAAAATATATTCTATAAAAATAAAATTAAAAAAATGTCTATAGATATAAAATTAAAAAAAAATCTATAGAAATAAAATTAAAAAAAAAAATATATATATAGAAATAAAATTTTGACAAAATTTTCTTTACCAATAAAATTTTAACAAAACTTTCTATAGAAATAAAATTTTGACAAAATTTTCTATAGGAATAAAATTTTGACAAAATTTTCTATAGGAATAAAATTTTGACAAAATTTTCTATAGGAATAAAATTTTGACAAAATTTTCTATAGAAATAAAATATTCACAAAATTTTATATAGAAATAAAATTTTGACAACATTTTCTATAGAAATAAAATTTTGACAACATTTTTTTAGCATTAAATTTTAGCAAAATTGTCTATAGAAATAAAATTTTGAGAAATTTTTCTATAGAAATAAAATTTTGACAAAATTTCCCATAGAAATAAAATTTTTACGAAATTTTCTGTAGTTATAAAATTTCATTTTCTATAGAAATAAAATTTTGAAAAAAAAATTCTATAGAAATAAAATTTTGACAAAATTTTCTATAGAAATAAAATATTGTTAAAATTTTCCGCAAATTCAATATGTTTAAAATTTTTAATATTCGTATCGAATTCAAGGGATTTTTATACAATTGTCGCTAATATGTTTATGATATTACAAATACTGAAATAAACTTTTAAAATAAAATAGTAAAATATTTCTTTCGAAGAAGAACATTTTTTCATACTAACCACAAAATTTTTATAAAAATCTTAATTTTTTTTTTAATTTGGAAGATTTTTATTTGAGTTCTCAAAACATTTTTGTAGGGTGAACTTTGGTTATTATCTCAATAGCTAACCTAAAACACTCAAAATTTCCACTCAAATTAAGCTACAAAATTCTCAAACAAATTTACCCAAAAAATACGTGTTTAAAAACAGCTCCAAGAAAATGCTCCAGTTGTAAATGTGGTCACAATAAAGAAAATACCAAATAATCTAGTTTATACAAAAATAAAACAAAAACAAACATAAAAAAAAAACTCAGGAGAATTAAAAAAAAAGAAATAAAAAAATAAATATTTTAATACTTTATATTTCTTACAAAAAAAATAACGAATATTCCATAGCAAACATATACATAAATCCCATAACCTAGAAAATTCACAATAAAATACGCAGTGAAATGACGACTTATCTGCTACCAAACAATGATGAAGTGAATGTGAAAATGTCACCTGAGCAATATAGGCGTGTGAGTCCATGAACTCAAAATCACAAGAAATTCACCCACCAAAGCATAGAGAGTTTTTGTTTTCGCCGAAATACTAGCAAAATCACTGAGAGAGCAAAACAGCAAAAAAAAAACAGAAGACAACAAAGGATTAAGCTCACTTAGGCATTGACATTTCCGCCAACAAAGTCATTGTGAACTTTACCTAAAAAATACAACAACAACAAAAAAGACAGACACACTCACAAACACTTGGCCACACATATTCTATAAATCGTAAAAGTGAGAAAATGTTAACTCATATTTCCAGTGGTAGTTATTGAATATAACAAAAGAGCCAGTGGGAGAGAAAGAGAGTGCAATTAATAGTGAATCACAGAGAGCAAAAAAAAAAACAAACAAATTAATTGCCTTGCCCATACAAATACTTTGCAAAGAAAATATACTGAGATGTCTATAACCAAAGCTTTGAGAGACAAAAAATGAGAGGATGAGGATAAAGAAAAGAAAATGTTGAGACCATACAAAACTAAACATAGTGTGTCATTTGTATTCCTCTTCAATAGAATGGACTCCAGGAGCTACTGGAGAGAATAAAAAAAACATTGAGCTTTCTTTCTCATTACAAGAGGAAAAAATGACTCAAAAATATTTGAACCAAATGACTCAATTTCATATGGAATCGAATGTTAAATGCCAACAAATAAACCTCCGCAGAAGAATTGTATGAGACTTGCACAGCACATGGGAGAAACTCCAAAACCAAAAATTGTCAATGAAGTTATAGAGGTAAGTTGCATTTCCAAACCTTATTTTCGTTTTCCATTTAGGGAAAATTTTAAATAATCTCATCGCTTTTGGGGGAAATTAATTTTTTTTTTACTTTTATTTACGAGAGTTTCCTACACTGTTAGAAAAATATGTTTTTCATATGTTCCGATATAAACAAAATGTGTTTCGGGCACGATTTTAAACCACAATATATTTAAGTGCGAACATGTAATGTTCCTAAACTAACACTAAATGTTTGGGACATCTATGTTAATATGTTAGAATATATTATGTTTGGGGCATCAATGTTTCATAAAAATCATATGTGTGAATACAAACATATATAAATTTACAAATTTCGACTAAACATACATATGTTGTGATATTTTATTCAAAGCGACAGAGAGAGTATAGAGAGAAATAGAGATGGAAACCGGGAGAGTTGACGAAAGATATCAATATAACACAGCAAAAGAGTCAAAAGAGAACAATTTCTGTGAAACCGCTTGTATGTTGTTTCGGAAAACTGTTTTATGATAAGGCCAAAAATTTGATATGTTTAAGTCTAAATATTATTTAATTTGAATAAAGAGAATATACATTCTGAACCAAGAGAATAGACATTTGAAAAACAAACAGCTTATGTTTTCGCCTTGAGAGCAGCATTTTATGTATGTGTGGACATGTGTTTTGTTTATCATTTTGGCATTATGGACACAATTTTTTTCTTTGTTCGTTAAAAGAAATGAGGGGTCTTCATAAAAATAACGAAAGGGCACTATACTCTTTTTAGTTCCTCTTTATTAAAAAGTAGTCCACGAGGAGTTGACGGACACCATCAAATATAAAAGCGGGCATTAAGTTCGAGTTTTACAGCTAAAACAATTTAAAAAGTTTATTTTCTTTAAAATGAATTATTAAAGAAAAATAAAAGGAATTTTAGAGCGATGGTGTTAAATGCTAGTAAAAAACTGTTCACTCCTAAATAAATTTATGTTTATATTATAAAATTATGTATGTATGTTTATACTCGACTCCACGTTCTTCTTTTGTTAGTTTTTGAATTCCTTCCAAATTTTAAAGTTTTGTACAAAAACAGTTTTTTATTACAAGATTGTTATTTTTGCAATAAAAAATAATATTTTATCCAAAAATCAGTCAATTTCGTTTATATCAAGCACTGTTACTGACTATAAATCTTTAATAACACACTTTTCGAAGTTTCATTTAAAAAAATTAATATAGTATAAATATAAATGTGTAAATTAAAAAAAAAAAAAAAAACAACAAAAAAAATGTTCGGTCGGAGCAGGGATTGAACCCACGACCCTTTGCATGCAAGGCAGACATGCTAACCACTGCTCCACGTGGCAAACAAATGTATGTTTCTGTTAAATAATGTTATGTTTGCATGGGCTCGTGGGCGCTGTAAACTATGCTATATAAATGTAACTTAAAACGATAATTATCTACTGGTGACTATAACAGCTACGTAGCCCAGTGGATAGTGTGTTGGCTTACAAACTGTATGGTCCTCGGTTCGATTCTCCGTGCAGGCGAAAGGTAAAATTTAAAAAATTTATAAAAGTGAATAATTTCTTCAACATTATTTGTATTACAGAGAAAGGTTCCAATAACTAAAAAAATTCGTGGAAGTGAAAATTACGAGTATGTTAGGGAATGAGCACAATCGTGTTTGGGAAAAATTCTTCCAAGCATATAATATTTTTGGCTCAAAATGCTTCCAAACATATAATATGTTCACATAAAACAAACATATTAATGTTTCGGCAGTATGCAATAATATATGTGCTTCCTGCAAAATATGTTTGGAACATATGTTAAAGAAGCGATTTTTTTTGAGCGTGTACTTTTTTCGGGATTAAAGAACAAATCAAAATAATAATCAATGAAAACCGCTTTATTGTTTTTCAAAATTAAAGTCTATATACGATTTTTTTTCACGGTTTTATTTCTATTGAAAATTTTCTCAAGATTTTATTTCTATAGAAAATTTTGAACAAAGAAAATTTACTCAACACTTTTATTTCTCTAGAAAATATTGTCAAATTTTATTTCTGTAGAAAATTTTATAACAATTTTATTTCTATTGATAGTTTTTTTTTTAATTTAATTTCTATAGAAAATTTGCTCAAAACTTTATTTCTATAATAATTTTTCTCAAAATTTTATTTTTATAAAACACTAGCGTAACCCGGCCCGCTTCGCTGCGCTGTGTATTTGGAGGAACATTTTGCGTTAACTTAGTCAACTATATCCTTCGTGCTGAAAACAAATTCGAAAAGATTTGAATTATTTTAAACAAATCGGACTACTTGATTTTTCGTTTATAGGTACAAATACGCGGGAGAGGGTGTACCCTTTCCTCCAACTTTTTTTAATAATGTTCTGTAATCAAGTTGTTGGACAATCTTCTATATTTCTTGTGAATTTTAAGTGTGGTTTGTCAAGGAAAGGTATCCTTTTCCTCAACATATCTGAAAATTAAACACTACACACAAAAAAATAACTGCAAATAAATATTAACAACTTTATTTGTATGTAAAATCTGCTGATGCTCAACAAATTTGTCTATTGAATATGAGGCATTTGTTGTTGAAATGTGTTTGTAGAAGCTTGACAGAGGAAATAATAGAAATATTCTGAATTTTCAACAAATTGTTTTGTTGCGAAAATAGTTGACTGCTATCGATATGAAAACAAAAACAAAAATACAAGACTGGTTACGCTGAGAATATGTACGAATGCTAAAAGAAGTATGCGAAGAACACCGTTAGAACAAAATGAGGATGAGCACATGCACGTGTATGATAGCAAGCAAAGAGCTCACTCATCAGAGAATACAGAAAAGCATTTATAAACGTCTGTGAAAAATTTTTATTTTTCAATTTGGTAGTTGCTTAAATGTGTTTGTTGTATGAGATAATTATACAAAAACCATATTAATATCGGGATTAGAGTTATTACAATTCTAATTAACTAGAATATATAACACTGGGCAAAAAGTTGTCAAAATGCTTGCTAGACCATGGACTACTCAAATTTAAAATCGTCATACATTTACAAAACTGAGTATAGGATTTTCGACCCAAATATGTTTCCCCGACCAAAAATAACATTTTGGTCATATTCCTTCTTTGTGTGTACTTAACAAAATATCTCCAAAATTGTTCCGGCAATTTTGCAATTACTGTGCAATTCATAGCATAATTCTGTCAATTTTAATTTAATTTAATTTTTTGTCAATACACCAATAAATTTTACAGGTCATTGAACAAACCACATACAAATTTTCTCGTTCAAATTCAAAAATATTTGGTGAGGATTAAGCATAACGTTCAACAACAAATATTTTGTAGTGCTGGATGCTCAACAAATTACTTACAAATTATGTTATTGAGAATACAAATTATTTGTTGCCTTCTGAATGCAACAACTTTCTTGTAATAATGGTTATTAAAAGTACAAATTAGTTTGTTGCAGGAAAATTAAAAAATTTTGTTATTAGTTTTCCAACAAAAGTTATTGGTTCTCAAACTTATTTTTATCTGTGTAGAGCTTGTCTGAAACGTTTTCCCTCGAATATTTTCAAAACTTATCGATTTTTCTAGACTGGATTTAGCATTTTTGCAGCAAAATTAGTACCATTTTATTAATTCTTACTCTTTTTTAAACTATTTGAAAAAAAACGGAAACAAAGAATTACCCATTAAACTATTAAAAAACCGAATTAAAAAGCTTCTGCGTAATTAAAATAACTTTGTGAGGACATTTTTGGAAGTGCTTTCAAAGTTGTGCTTTTAGCTGCTTTATTATAAATTAATTGTCTAGTTATTTTTATAAAATAAAATATTAATTGAATCTATAAGTTCAGTCTATAAATTTTTAGCTATAGACCCCCTAGGAAAATTGTCTAGCTACGCTAATGAAGAAAATGTAATGTCCCAAACATAATATGTTCAAAAACTACTCATTGTCGGATAATTGTAAAACCAGAATACCATTATGTCGCTGAAACCCATGCGATGTAATTTGTACAGTAGAAGTTTACTTTATCATATGATTTACTAAAATCAGTATAAATTACATCAGTCTGAATACGATCTCTAAAGCATTAATTAATCATTTTAATCAATTCCTAGACATTTGTAATGGTTGAACTTACTTTCATTATATGGAAAATGTAACTTTATTTGTATGTAAAATCTGCTGATGCTCAACAAATTTGTCTATTGAATATGAGGCATTTGTTGTTGAAATGTGTTTGTAGAAGCTTGACAAATAATAAAAATATTCTGAATTTTCAACATATTGTTTTGTTGCGAAAATAGTTGACTGTTATCGATATGAAAACAAAAATACAAGACTGGTTACCAGAGAATGAAGCCGCCGAGTCGCGCAACCGATTTTAGCCGCCGCCGACCAGTTTTTTCCAGCCGAAGCCGCCGCCGAATACATCGACTCATCTGGACTCATAATTAGCCGTCAAGTGATCAAAAATATTGATTTAAATCAGAAAAACTTATTAATAATTGTTGTATTTTTTGTTAAAATGTTTAACTTTCCACACAAAATCCATCAGTATCATGTTTCTATAATAACTTTGCAACCATTTAGCTCAGAAAATGTAAATGAAATGTAAATTTGATTGTAAGTTTGGTTGTACAACTAATCTCATTACCATTCGGATTACTTCAAATCGATTTTATAATGGATAATTGTCCGCCGCCGACAATTATCCATTATAAAATCATTCTCTGCTGATTACGCGCACATCGCTGAGAACATGTACGAAAGCTAAAAGAAGTATGCGAAGAATACCGTTAGAACAAAATGAGTTTGAGCACATGCACGTGTATGATAGCAAGCACAGAGCTCATTCATCAGAGAATACAGAAAAGCATTTATAAATGCTGTGAAAAATTTATATTTTTTAAATTTGGTAGTTTCTTAAATGTGTTTGTTGTATGAGATAATTAATAAAACCGTATTAATATCGGGATTAGAGTTATTACAATTCTAATTAACTAGAATATATATCACTGGGCAAAAAGTTTTCAAAATGCTTGCTAGACCCTGGACTACTCAAATTTAAAATCGTCATACATTTACAAAACTGAGTATAGGATTTTCGATACAAAAATGTTACATGTTCCCCGTCCAAAAATAGCATTTTGTCATATTCCTTCTCTGTGTGTACTTAACAAAATATCTCCAAAAATGTTCCGGCGATTTTGCCATTTTGGTGCAATAATTCTGTCAATTTCAATTTAATTTTTTGTCAACACACCAATAAATTTGTTACAGGTCATTGATAGACTTCAATAAACCACATACAAATTTTTTCGTTCAAATTCAAAAATATTTGTTGAGGATTAAACATAACGTTCAACAACAAATATTTTGTACTGTTGGATGCTCAACAAATTACTTACAAATTATGTTATTGAGAACACAAATTATTTGTTGCCTTCTGATGGTAACGAATGCTAACAACTTTTTTGTAGTAATGGTTATTAAAAGTACAAATTAGTTTGTTGCAGGAAAATTAACAAATTTTGTTATTGGTTTCCCAACAAAAGTTATTGGTTCTCAAACTTATTTTTATCTGTGTATATTATCCAATAAATCGGAAAAAGCAAAAGTAGTAAAAAATTTTACCACATTAACATTTGCTAAAATGTAGGAAAATGATGCACCCTCTACGTTGGCTACCAATTTCATGTAAATTTAAGTTCTTTACTAAAAAGAAGTCTGGCAGAAGCCTGTGCAAAAATCATAAAATTATGTACCGAGTTCCCATTTACGGACAACCCTCTACTTTCAATTTAAGAAAAAACAAGTAAGGAAAGTCTAAAGTCGGGCGGGGCCGACTATATTATACCCTTCACCATTTTGTAAGTCCACATTTTCGATACCATATCGAATCCGTCCAATGTGTTGGATTCTATATGAATCCATACACATATATTCTGTATATCTGAGCAGATCTGTACAGAGTTCTGCAATACTTATAGATTTTACATTTAAGTCGGCTATTGCGCTAAGGTGGAAAACAATGTTAGTAAAAAAATATAGGAAACGTTTAAATATAAACCAATTTTGAGGCAACTTCGCAAAAGTGTATTTATGATTTATCGGTCGATAGATGTGTAATAGAGTAATAGGAAAATTTGAGTCATTTTGATAAGTTTTCGACTTAGCAGTGGCGATTTGATAAGGAAAATGTAGGTATTTGGGCCAGTTTTGCCTAAATAGGAAACACATATATATGGAATCTATATCGAAATCTGAACCGATTGCAATCGAATTTCACACGCATAGTTACTATGTTGAATCTACTCCATGTGCAAAATTTCACGTAAATCGGATAACAACTTTGACCTCTGTGGTCATATGACGGAAAATCGGGCGAATGATATATATGGGAGCTATATCAAAATCTGAACCGATTTCAACCAAAATAAACACACATATGCAGAACATTAATTCTACTGTCTGTGCACAGTTTCAAGTTCAATTCTACTCCCTCTGCAAAATTTCACGTAAATCAGAGTAACACTTTTGCCTCTGTGGGCATATTAGTACAAATCGGGCGAATGATATATATGGGAGCTATATCTAAATCTGAACAGACTGCAACTAAATTTTGCACAATTAACGATACTATAAAACGTACTCCTTGTGCAAAATTTCAAGCAACTCAGGGCAAAACTCTGGCTTTTGAAGCCATATAAGTCAAAATCGGACGAAAGATATATATGGGAGCTATATCTAAATCGGAAACGATTTTAACCAAATTAAGCACACTTAACGATACTATTAAACGTACTTGTTGTGCAAAATTTGAACCAAATCAAGGCAAAACTCTGGCTTTTGGGGCCATATAAATCCAAATCGGACGAAAGATATATATGGGAGCTATATCTAAATCTGAACCGATTTCAACTAAATTTGGCACAATTAACGATACTATTAAACGTACTCCTTGTACAAAATTTTAATCAAATCAGGGCAAAACTCTGGCTTTTGAAGCCATATAAGCCAAAATCGGACGAAAGATATATAGGGGAGCTATATCTAAATCTGAACCGATTTCAACTAAATTTGGCACAATTAACCATACTATTAAACGTACTCGTTGTGCAAAATTTGAAGCAAATCAGGGCAAAACACTCGCTTTTGGGGCCATATAAGTCAAAATCGGACGAAAGATATATATGGGAGCTATATATAAATTTGAACCGATTTAGCTGATATTTGGTAGTTTTTACGGGACTGACAAAACATTCAGATGTACAAAATTTGAAGAACGTCGGTTCATAAATACGTGAATTATGATCAAATCGGTGATAACTATATATGGCAGCTATATATAAATTTGGACCGTTTTTTTCCAAAATCAATAGCGATTGTCTTCTACCCGAAGAAAGACGTTATGTCAAATTTGAGGACGATCGGACTTAAACTGCGACCTGTACTTTGTGCACAAAATTACATATACAGACAGACGGACGGACAGACAGACAGACGGACATCGCTAAATCGACTCAGAATTTAATTCTAAGCCGATCGGTATACTAAAAGATGGGTCTATGACCACTATTTCTTGGCGTTACATACAAACTCACAAACTTATTATACCCTGTACCACAGTAGTGGTGAAGGGTATAAAAACGGACAAAAGGGAACCCTCTCCCTACCTTCGCACCACTCCGACCTGATATCGGACTATCACGTACCCTATATTAATTTCGCAACTACTCAATGGTCCCTATAAATTCTATCGAAGTAAATCGACAAAGTTTATTTCAATTTTCCCCTTCTCCAACCAGATATCGAAAAATCATATACTCATTTAAAAATCATGTATAAATTTAATCACCTCCTCCCACGTTCCCTGTAAATTTCAAGTAGATCGAAGATGTTTAAATTTTGCTCTATTGTTTTAAAGGGACGTCACTTTCCCCGATACAATATCGACAAACACCGTAGTGAATAGCACCCCTAACCTTCCCTGAAAATTCTTAAAACTTTCCTTCAAGTGTGGGGCAAGGAAGGTTGCCTCTTCGTTCATAACCTTCCCCCACTGCTTTTGTAAATTTCAAGAAAACTTAAATTTTTTTTTGCAGTTTTAGAGGAGGACCTCCTCCCCGACCAAATATCGAAAAGTGATGTAGCGTATCTTTTGTAAACGTCCCAGAAAATGTCAAGCAAATTATAAGCCTAACGGGGCGACCTCTCTTCCGTCCAAATATCACAAAATCAGGTATCAACTATTAATATCGTAACCTCTGCCCAGTCCTCAAGTAACTCGGTAAAGTTTAATTGTTTCTCTGTATGTACTTAAGAAAAGCGGATGTCTCCCTATGCCCTTTTATTTTTATTAAAAAATCAGGAACCTGATATAAATTTCATAGCCTCACCTATTTTTCCGTAAAATTTCTGTCGGTAGTTTAGTTTTGTTTTCACTGTATTTTAAAAATAAAGCCGGTCAAAGGGGTGGTCCCCCTCCCCGACCAAATATCGAAAAATAATGTAGCGGATTTTTTTCTAGATGCCAACCCCAACATTCAATGAAAATTTTAAGCAAATCGCATAATTTTGTTCCAAGTTTCAAAAAGTAAGGCAAGGGGGAGGTCCCCCTCTCCGTCCACATATGAAATCATCAGGTACCCCATATTAATTCCATAACCTCACCGAATGTTCTCTGTATATCTCGAATAATGTAGAGAATTTTAGTTACTTCACTGTACTTTAAAAAAAGTCGAACAAAGGAGAGGTCCCCCTCCGCTACCAAATATCGAAGTATAAAGTAGCGGATCTTTGTGTAGATGCCAACCCAACCTTCAATGAAAATTTCAAGCAAATCGGTCAGCTTTGGTCCAATTATCAAAAAGTCCGACAAAGGGAGGTCCCCCTCCGCGACCAGGTGTCAAAAAATGAGGTACCCTACTTTCACCACATGAACGCCCCCTACGATCTCTGAAAGTTTCAAGTAAATCGGTTCAACCGTTTCGGAGCCAACTCGGAACATACAAACAAACAAATAAACAAACATAGATTGAATTTTATTTTTTGTCAAAATGTTATTTCTATAGAAAATTTTGTCAAAATGTTATTTCTATAAAAAGTTTGTTGAAAATTTTATTTCCATAGAAAATGTTGTCAAAATTGTATTTCTATAGAAAATTTTGCCAAAATTTTATTTCTATAGAAAATTTTGTCAAAATTTTATTTCTATACTAAATTTTGTCAACATCTTATTTCTATGGAAAATTTGGTTAAAATTTTTACTTCTATAGAAAATTGTATGAACATTTTATTTCTATAGAAAATTTTGTCAACATTGTTTTTTTTTTTTGATAATTGTTGTTTTGATATCAGCTTAAAACCATTGCGTTGACTAAATTACAAGAGTACGTTAACCAACTGCGGAAAAATATATTTGTCAAATTTATTTGGGCACAGCCCTATAGACTCCCAGATGGATGTATGGACAGCCGTTTCGGAATTACCACATTTCTCATCAACATCCACTACTGGCAGAAAAGCTATCAACCCATTATAAGAATAAATTCGAGTAGTTCACTAAACCCATTGTAAATTACACTCGAACCTCCCAAAAAAGGTTTGCAATAGTCGACTTTTCCTAAATAAATTTTGCCCAAATATTGAAAAAACAAAATTTTGTTTCAATAGAAAATTTTGTCAAAATTTTATTTCCATAGAAAATTTTGTCAAAATTTTATTTCTATAGAAAATTTTTGCAAAATTTTATTTCTATAGAAAATTTTATCAAAATTTTATTTCTGTAGAAAATTTTGTCAAAATTTATTTCTATAGAAAATTTTTTCAAAATTTTATTTCTATAGAAAATTTTTTCAAAATTTTATTTCTATAGAAAATTTTGTCAAAATTTTATTTCTATAGAAAAATTTTCTCAAATTTTATTTCTATAGAAAATTAGATCAAAATTTTTGTCTATAGAAAATTTTATCAAAAATTTATTTCTATAGTAAATTTTGTCAACATTTTGTTTCTTTAGCCTTTAGCCGTTTCGGAATTACCACATTTCTCATGAACATCAACTACTTGCAGCGAAACTAGCAATCCATTACTCGTATCGTAAATTCTGGTAATTCTTTAAATTCATTGTAAATAACACTCGAACCTACCCAAACAAAAAAAAAAAAAAATTTTGATAGTCGACTTTGCCTAAATAACTATGCTCAAATTTTCAAAAAAAAAAAAAAAACAAAACAAAATTTTGTTTCCAATGAAAATTTTTTCAAAATTTTAATTTTACTTCTATGGAAAATTTTGTCAACATTTTGTTTCTATAGAAAATTTTGTCGAAATTTTATTTCTGTAGAAAATTTTGTCGAAATTTTATGGCTATAGAAAATTTTGTTTCAATAGAAAATTTGTCACAAGTTTACTTCTATAGTAAAATTTGTTAAAATTTTGTGTCTATATAAATATTTGCAAAATTTTATTCCTATAGAAATTTTTATCAACATTTTATTTCCATAGAAAATTTTGTCAAAATTATGTTTGTGTCTATAGAAAATTTTGTTTCTAGAGAATTTTTTGTCAAAATTTTATTTGTATAGAAAATTTTGTCAACATTTTATTTCTATTGAAAATTTTGTCAAAATTTTATTTCTATTGAAAATTTTGTAAAAATTTTATTTTTATAGACAATTTTGTCAAAATTTTATTTTTATAGACAATTTTGTCAAAATTTTATTTCTATAGAAAATTTTGTCAAAATTTTATTTTTATAGAAAATGTTGTCCAAATTTTATTTCTATAGAAAATTTCATCAAAATTTTATTTTTATAGAATCTTTTGTCAAAATTTTATTTCTATAGAAAATTTTTCTCAAAATTTTATTTCCATAGAAAATTTTGTCAAAACTTTTTGTCTATAGAAAATTTTGTCAAAAATGTATTTCTATACTAAATTTTGTCAACATTTTGTTTCTATAGAAAATTTTGTCAACATTTTGTTTCTATTAGAAACTGTATAAAAATTTAATTTATAGAAAATGTTGTTAAAATTTAATTTCTATAGAAAATTTGGTCAAAATCTTATTTCAATAGAAAATTTTGTGAACATTTTATTTCTATAGAAAATTTTGTCAAAATTTTATTTCTATCGAACATTTTGTCAAAATTTTATTTCTATAGAAAATTTTGTCAACATTTTGTTTCCATAGAAAATTTCGTAAAAATTTTATTTTTATAAAAAATTTTGTCAAAATTTTACTTCTATGGAAAATTTTGTCAAAATTTTATTTCTATACTAAATTTTTGTCAACATCTTATTTCTATAGAAAATTTGGTCAAAATTTTATTTCTATAGAAAATTTTGTCAAAATTTTATTTCTATAGAAAATTTTGTCAAAATTTTATTTCTATAGAAAATTTTCTCAAAATGTTATTTCTATAGAGAATTTTGGCAAAATTTTATTTCTATAGAAAATTTTGGCAAAATTTTATTTCTAAAGAATTCTACCAATTGTGGTGACCGGGATTACTGGACCAAGTATCGAATTATAGTGAAAATGTGTTAGAAAATAAAATGTTATCATTTTAAAATATTTGTTTTGTTTTATAGATTTATAATCTACTAGCGTAACCCGGCCCGCTTCGCTGCGCCTTCCAAAGCGTATTTGTAGGAATATTTTGAGTTAACTTAGTCAACCATATCCTTTGTGCTGAAAACAAATTCGAAAAGATTTGAATTCTTTCAGACAAATCCGACTACGTGCTTTTCGTTCATAGATACAAATACGACGGATATGCATATGTAAAACGGTTCATGTTAAAAAAATGTCGGGGAGAGGGTGTACCCTTTCCTTGTTTTAAATAATGTTCTGTATGCAAGTAGTTGGACAATCTTCTATATTTCTTGTGAATTTTAAGTGTGGTTTGTCAAGGAAAGGTATCCTTCTCCTCAACATATCTGAAAATTAAGCACTATATTATAAAAACATACAAAGAATTACTTTTTCCCATCCAATAAATCGGAAAAACCAAAAGTAGTAAAAAATTTTTACACAACTATTAATATCTCCCCAACTATTAATATCTCCCCAGTCCTCTGTAAATTTCAAGTAACTCGGTTAAAGTTTAATTGTTTCTCTGTATGTACTTAAGAGAAGCGGATGTCTGCCTATGCCCTTTTATTTTTATTAAAAAATCAAGAACCTGATATAAATTTCATAACCTCACCCATTTTTTCCGTAAAATTTCAGTCGGGGGAGTTTAGTTTTGTTTTCACTGTACTTTAAAAAAAGTCTTGCAAAGGGGTGGTTCCCCTCCCCGACCAAATATCGAAAAATAATGTAGCGGATTTTTGTCTTGATGCCAACCCCAATTTTAATGAAAATTTCAAGCAAACCGCATAATTTTGTTCCAAGTTTCAAAAAGTTTGGCAAGGGGAGGTCCCCCTCCCCGTCCATATATGAAATCATCAGGTACCCCATATTAATTCCATAACCTCACCGCATGTTCTCTGTAAATCTCAGATAATTTAGAGAATTTTAGTTTTTTCACTGTACTTTAAAAAAGTCGAACAAAGGGGAGGTCCCCCTCCGCCACCAAATATCGAAATATAAAGTAGCGGATCTTTGTCTAGATGCCAACCCCAACATTCAATGAAAATTTCAAGCAAATCGGTCAACTTTGGTCCAATTTTCAAAAAGTCCGACAAAGGAGAGGTCCCCCTCCGCGACCAGGTGTCAAAAAATGAGGTACCCTATTTTCACCACATAAACGCCCCCTAAGATCTCTGAAAGTTTCAAGTAAATCGGTTCAGCCGTTTCGGAGCCAACTCGGAACATACAAACAAACAAACAAATAAACAAACATAGATTGAATTATATATATATAAATGTGTAATTATATTAATAGTTTTCTAGAGGAATTGGAATAAATCTCCTGTAGCAATAAATTGTTGCTATTTCTCTCTTTCATTTCTATTTCAAATAATCGCTTTATGGCCTTTGAATATTTTAGCTATTTAGAAGATGTGGTGAAACGTTAGTTTTTGCAATAGCAATACAAATTCCCACACAGAACGACAACACCTACATCATCATCACCATCGACACCATTGACGTTGGCATCCTCTTCGTCATTGAGACAAAGGTAATGCCTTCTGTAATGATGGCTAATGGAATACCAGGCTTGATAAAATATTTAAGTTATTTAAACAATGAACATTTAACGCCAGAACCCTTTACTTTTTTTTGTGGCCCTACTTTCTCTTTGACATGGTGATGATTATTTATGCATGAGCCCAGGGTACGTATGAGTGATGAAGACTTAATTGGGCAACACTCATACGCCGCATGGGTCTGTTTTTGATAATGAACAAAAAGGGTTCGACCTGATGATTTCTTACGATAGTTAAAAGTAAAGGCATACAGAGAGAGAGAGAGGGAGAGAGCGAGAATGTGTTTAATAAGTAGAGATGGAGAGAAAGAGGCATTTTACAGTTTTGTTTAATGTGTGCTTAATATGCCGAAATTGAAATTAGGGAGAATTTTTAATTCAATTTCGTTGTATATGTGGGAGTGACTATACTGAGTATAGTCTTCTGATATGAGTGTGGAGACTACTTATTGTTGTGATTATTGAGTAAGGTGATGGTCATACTAAAAAGCTAAAAAGAAATGATGGTCATGAAAAGCTCTTGAATCGGAGACAAAACCCATTTAAACGTTTAATACACATTCGGTATGAACCAAGACGGATATCGGTAAAGGTAACTACCCAGCAAAAACTAGGTAATCACATCTCATTACAATTTACATTACCAGGAGTAAGCTGTAATTACACAGTGCATTACATTGCGGTGAGTTATAATGACTATCTTGTAATGACAATAATAAATAAATAATAAATAAATACTAATTTTCGAATTGATATTCTCAAAAGGTAATGCATTTAGCGGTCAATGACTTAATAAACTTGAAACAAGTATATACGGCCGTAAGTTCGGCCAGGCCGAATCTTATGTACCCTCCACCATGGATTGCGTAGGAACTTCTACTAAAGGCTGTCATCCACAATCGAATTACTTGGGTTGCGATAACACTTGCCGATGGCAAGGTATCGTAAAACTTTTTAACACTGTCTTCTAAATTGTAAGTTAGCCCATACGGGGTATATATTAAACAAAAAAAGGCCGATTAAATACGTATATAATCTAGTTTGACAAAATTTTCTATAGAAATAAAATTTTGACAAAATTTTCTATGGAAATAAAATTTTGACAAACATTTGTATAGAAATAAACTTTTGACAAAACTTTCTATAGAAATGAAATTTTGACAAAACTTTCTATAGTAATAAAATTTGACAAAATTTTCTATGGAAATAAAGTTTTGGTAGATTATTTTTGGCGATATAGACCAATTTTTGTGTAATAAGTCATCGGCTATATATAACTAAAGACCGATATGGACCAATTTTTACATGGCTGTTAGAGGCCATATATTGACAAAATGTACCAAATTTCAACCGTATCGGATGACTTTTGCTCCTCCAAGAGGTTCCGGACGTCAAATCTGGGGACGGCTTATATGGGAACTATATATAATTATGGACCGATATGGACCAATTTTTGCATGGTTGTTAGAGACCATATACTAACACCATGTACCAAATTTCAACTGGATCGGATGAATTTTGCCCCTCCAAGAGGCTCCGGAGGTCATATCTGGGGATCGGTTTATATGGGGGCTATATATAATTATGGACCGATATGGACCAATTTTTGCATGGTTGTTAAAAACCGTATACTAAGACCACGTACTAAATTTCAACTGGATCGGATGAATTTTGCTCCTCCAAGAGGCTCCGGTGGTCAAATCTGGGGATCGTTTTATATGGGGGCTATATATAATTATGGACCGATATGGACCAATTTTTGCATGGTTGTTAAAAACCGTATACTAAGACCACGTACTAAATTTCAACTGGATCGGATGAATTTTGCTCCTCCAAGAGGCTCCGGTGGTCAAATCTGGGGATCGGTTTATATGGGAGCTATATATAATTATGGACCGATATGGACCAATTTTTGCATGGTTGTTAAAAACCGTATACTAAGACCACGTACTAAATTTCAACTGGATCGGATGAATTTTGCTCCTCCAAGAGGCTCCGGTGGTCAAATCTGGGGATCGGTTTATATGGGAGCTATATATAATTATGGACCGATATGGATCAATTTTTGCATGGTTGTTAGAGGCCGTATACTAACATCAGGTACCAAATTTCAACCGGATCGGATGAATTTTGCCCCTCCAAGAGGCTCCGGAGGTCAAATATGGGGATCGGTTTATATGGGGGCTATATATAATTATGGACCGATATGGACCAATTTTTGCATGGTTGTTAAAAACCGTATACTAACATCAGGTACCAAATTTCAACCGGATCGGATGAATTTTGCCCCTCCAAAAGTCTCCGGAGGTCAAATCTGGTGATCGGTTTATATGGGGGCTATATATAATTATGGACCGATATGGACCAATTTTTGCATGGTTGTTAGAGACCATATACTAACATCAGGTACCAAATTTCAATCGGATCGGATGAATTTTGCCCCTCCAAGAGGCTCCGGAGGTCAAATCTGGGGATCGGTTTATATGGGGGCTATATATAATTATGGACCGATATGGACCAATTTTTGCATGGTTGTTAGAGACCGTATACTAAGACCACGTACCAAATTTCAACCGGATCGGATGAATTTTGCTGCTCCGGGAGGCTCCCCAAGCCAAATTTGGGTATCGGTTTATATGGGGGCTATACGTAAACGTGGTCCGATATGGCCCATTTTCAATACCATCTGACCTACATCAATAACAACTACTTGTGCCAAGTTTCAAGTCGATAGCTTGTTTCGTTCGGAAGTTAGCGTGATTTCCACAGACGGACGGACAGCCGGACAGACGGACAGACGGACGGACATGCTTAGATCGACTCAGAATTTCACCACGACCCAGAATATATATACTTTATGGGGTCTTAGAGCAATATTTCGATGTGTTACAAACGGAATGACAAAGTTAATATACCCCCATCCTATGGTGGAGGGTATAAAAATTATGGTACCATTAGGTATAAGTATTCACATAATTGAGCAGTTACTCGAAAAAAAACACACACAAAAATAATATTTTATGTAACGGTAATTCTGAAGATTTTTCCGTTAAGGCATATTCTTCACGAATATTTCATAATAATTGTGTTTTAAATTGATGACATTACCATATTATGTTTTAAATAAATGCTATTATAACTCATTCACATTACACTTTCAAAATCGACTTCACTAGATTTCACTAGATGGCTTATACACAGAGAATACAGATTGGTTGTGACAATCGAATTTATTGCCAACCTCCTTTTGGCAGTTGTAGCAACTACCAGTTGGCAGTTGTGACACCCAACAAATTCGGTCGACTCTATCGAATGATGGGAAACCCAACAAATACTATATACGGAGTTGGTTGTGTCAGACGATGAAATTGGTCGTTGCTCCCTTCTTCATTTAGTTGTATCTCTCAACTTTAAAGCACCATGACCGAATTGAATAACAAAAACCCACAAAATACTGAATTTTATTTATATTTTTTAGACGATAGGAAGATACATATACTTAAATACAATATATTAATACATTATAAAAAATGTTCACCCTTAAAAGTATACCCTCCAGCATGAATAGGTTGGGGAATCGACAGATAATGGAGCTAAATCTTTGGTACTCTTCGCATATTAGTATTTATAGATGGTGTCCGAACTGTCTATAGCATGTCTAAAACACACAATAAATTAAGTAAAGAAATTAGTGTGGAGTTTTATAAACGATATACGAACCTATCCCTGATGGTCACTTTCTTGGGGGTTTCATATATAGAGATGGATATTTTCAGAGCCGCCAATGAAATTATTCCATATTGAGGATGCGCACCGTAGCAGTAAGTACCCTGAAGCTATTTGTTTTTGCCAATATTGCTGTGTATTATTTTCGTTTCACAGCCAATATAGTGTATTAAGGCCAGTTTCGCACGGCGCGAGTTGTTCACGACAATATTTTATAGGCTGTCCACGGATGAGAAACTTCGAAACGAATAAGAAATATTCCGTTTTCAGTTCTAGTTATTTGATATTAAAAAACACACTATACTTCAACGTTGATGGTAATAATTTTATTGACATTTCAAAAATATATTCAAAGGAATTCGGCTGTGAGTACCAAAGGAAAGTGCTGACTACTAAATGACAGTTACAAAGGTTTTATAAGGTTGGTTGTGCCTATCGAATTCGATCAAATTTTTTCAAAAAAGAGGCATTTAGTTTAGACACCTAATTGTATTGTATTACAAACAACAAATGGTAGAAGGAACGAAATAACGATTGTAAATAAAGTAAAATGAATGACACAACTGTGATTTGATTGTAAATGTAGAATTTTCGTTACAATAATCGATTTTCAACCTATCTGTTTTCTGTGTGTAAAAAGGGATATATAAAATCCACTTTTAGTAGATTTTGAACATAATGTGAATGGGCTATTAGATATATTATAACGTAATTCCGACTCCCTTAAACAACAACTCCCTATTTTAAATGTGAAATTAATTTGCGTGTAATCTTATTTAGACGATTTGTTACATTTTTCTTTATTTCTACAATATTCGTTTCTATTCAAGTAATGTTCATATTACAGCATTACTCGCCATATTTTGTAATCGGCTAGATTTGGTTGCCTGATACAATAAGTGGCTATTTTGGAAACTTTGGTACATCCACGAATAAGTGATTACATATTAGGTGATTATATGCTTTAAAAGCACTACTTATTTCATGGCCAAAGGTATGCCTGGGGAGAATTACTTTCCTCCTAGGACATGCGTATGTAAATGTAATCCGTAACGATGCCAATTAATAAGTGGTTATTAATTTTTAAACAGGTTTACCTACAAGATTACCGGGTAATGAGAGTTTTTGCTGGGTACGTAAAAAATTAGAGAAATCGAATTATAATAACAACTTTTAGAACAAGCTTCAGCTCATCTCAAATTTCACCAACAGCGAAATTAATGAAAAATCCTTTAAAAAAATCAAAAAATGGCAGAATTGATATGTTTAGATGTTTTAACAAACACAAAGTGAACCCTCTGTGACACTATAGCCAATTTAACTCAATTTTAGTTCATGGAAGTATTATTTTTTGAAAAACTTTTATTCAATTTCTTTAATTTTTTACGTACGTTAATTAATTAAAATAAACAAGAGGAAAAAATATATACAAATAAAGCATAAAGACTTGAAAAACTAATTATGTCTAAACAAATCTTCTCAAATTTCTCCGCACGATATCGGCATTTGTAATACACTTGAGCTGAATTTTTCTGGAATTAATATAAATGTTCTAAAATTAAACAAAAAATCGACTTCCTCGTTGGTTCACTGTTTTATGAGTATACTTTGAACCATTACCTTTTCACCTCATAATAAAATAAGCCAAAATATATCATTTTCATCTGCTTTTATTGATTCATTTTTGTTTTTAACGTCTAAACACGAACTTAATACCCACTTTTAGGGAAAAATACTGTCCATCGCATCCGGCTTACACAAAATTTTCTATAGAAATATAATTTTGACAAAATTTTCTATACAAATCTAATTTTGACAAATTTTCTATGGAAATAAAATTTTGACTAAATTTTCTACAGAAATAAAATGTTGACAAAATTTTCTAAAGAAATGAAATTTTGACATATTTTTGTATAGAAATAAAATTTTGACAAAATTTTCTATACAATAAAATTTTTGAAAAAATTTTCTATAGAAATAAAAGTTTGGCAAAATTTTCTATGGAAATAAAATTTTGACACAATTTTCTATAGAAATAAAAATTTGACGAAATTATCTGTAGAAATACAATTTTGACAAAATTTTCTATAGAAATGAATTTTTGGCATAATTTTCTATGAAAAAAAAATAAAATGTTGACAAAATTTTCTACAGAAATGAAATTTTGGCATAAATTTTTATACAAATAAAATTTTGACAAAATTTTCTATAGACATAAAATTTCGACAAAATTTTCTATAGGAATAACATTTTCACAAAATTTCCTATACAAATAAAATTTTGACAAAATTTTTTATGGAAATCAAGTTTTGACAAAATTGTCTATGGCAATAAAATTTTGACAAAATTTCCTACACAAATAAAATTTTGACAAAATTTTTTATGGAAATAAAATTTTCTATAGAAATATTTTTTTTTTATTTCAGCTTAAAACCATACATTGACTAAACTACAAGTGTAGCTTAACCACCAGCTGAAATAAAAAAAAAACAACAAAAAAAAACAACTACAATGCTTAAAGAACAAAACCAACAATAAAAAAACAATGGCAAAAGAAGAGGAAGCACGCTCAAAATAAACCCAGCCAATTACACTCAAATCGATGATTTGACATTGGCATAGGAAAAGAGATATGTTTGTTTTGAATTTATTTCGGCATAAGCCGACTATCATACAAAACCTTTTTTCGGAAGGTAAAAGTGTGGTTCATTGTTGGGTTTAATGAACTGCCTGAATTTATTCTGATAATTGGTTGATAGAGGATTCTGATGAGGAATGTGGTAATTCCGAAACGTGCGTCCATCCAACCAGCTTGCAGTCAATAGAGCTTTGCCCAAATAAATTTGACAAACATTCTTTTCCTCTGTTGGTTAAGCTATACTTGTAGTTTAGTCAATATATGGTTTTAAGCTGAAATAAAAAAAAAAAAAACAAACAAAAAACAACTACAATGCTTAAAGAACAAAACCAACAATAACAAATCAAAACGAAATAAAACTTTGACAAAATTTTCTATAGAAATAAAATTTTCACAAAATTTTCTATACAAATAAAATTTAGACAACATTTTCTATAGAAATAAAATTTTGACAAAAAATTCTATAGAAATAAAGTTTTGACAAAATTGTCTATGGCAATAAAATTTTGACAAAATTTTCTATACAAATAAAATTTTGACAAAATTGTCTATGGCAATAAATTTTTTACAAAATTTTCTATAGAAATAAAATTTTGACAACATTTTCTATGGAAATAAAATTTTGACAAAATTTTTTATAGATATAAAATTTTGAGAAAAATTTTCTATAGGAAAAAAATTTTGACAAAATTTTCTATGGAAATAAAATTTTGACAAAATTGTCTATGGCAATAAAATTTTGAAAAATGTTCTATACAAATAAAATTTTGACAAAATTTTCTATGGAAATAAAATTTTGACAAAATTTTCTATAGAAATAAAATATTGACAAAATTTTCTATACAAATAAAATTTTGACACAATTTTCTATAGAAATAACATTTTGACAACATTTTCTATAGCAGTAAAATTGTGACAAAATTTTCTATAGAAATAAAATTTCGACGAAATTTTCTATAGACATAAAATTTCGACAAAATTTTCTATAGAAATGAAATTTCGACAAAATTTTTTAAAGAAATGAAATTTTGACATAATTTTTTATAGAAATAAAATTTTAACAAAATTTTCTTTAGAAATAAAACTTTGACAACATATTCTATAGAAATAAAATTTTGACAAAATTTTCTATAGAACGGAAATTTTGGCATAATTTTCTATAGAAATTAAATATTGACAAAAAATTCTATAGAAATAAAGTTTTGACAAAATTGTCTATGGCAATAAAATTTTGACAAAATTTTCTATAGAAATAAAATTTTCACAAAAGTTTCTATAGAAATAAAATTTTCACAAAATTTTCTATACAAATAAATTTTTGACAAAATTTTCTATATGAATAAAATTGTGAAAAAAAAATTGTATAGAAACAAAATTTTCTATAGACACAACATTTTTTATAGAAATAAAATTTTCTATAGACACAAAATTTTTTATAGAAATAAAATTTCGACGAAATTTTCTATAGAAACATAATTTTGACAAAATTTTCTATGGAAATAAAATCTTGACAAAATTTTCTATAGGAATAAATTATTGACAAATTTTTCTATAGAAGTAAACTTGTGACAAAATTTTCTATAGAAATAAAATTTTGACAAAATTTTCTATAGAAATAAAATTGTGACAAAATTGCCTACGGCAATAAAATGTTGGAAAATTTTTCTATAGAAATAAAATTTTGACAAAATTTTCGTTAGAAATACAATTTTGACAAATTTTCCTATAGAAGTAAAATTGTGACAAAATTTTCTATAGAAACATAATTTTGACAAAATTTTCTACAAAAATAAAATTTTCACAAAATTTTCTATACAAATAAAATTTGACAAAAAATTCTATAGAAACAAAATTTTCTAAAGACACAAAATTTTTTATAGAAATAAAATTTTCTATAGACACAAAATTTTTTATAGAAATAAAATTTTCTATGGGAATAAAATTTTTACAAAATTTTCTATAGGAATAAAATTTTGACAAAATATTCTAACGAAACAAAATTTTGACAAATTTTCCTATGGAAGTAAAATTTTGACAAAATTTTCGTTAGAAATAAAATTTTGACAAATTTTCCTATAGAAGTAAAATTGTGACAAAATTTTCTATAGAAATAAAATTTCGACGAAATTTTCTATAGAAAATTTTGACAAAATTTTCTACAGAAATAAAATTTTTTATACAAATAAAATTTGACAAAATTTTCTATCGAAATAAAATTTTGACAAAAAATTCTATAGAAACAAAATTTTCTATAGACACAAAATTTTTTATAGAAATAAAATTTCGACGAGATATTCTATAGAAACATATTTTTGACAAAATTTATGGAAATAAAATTTTTACAAAATTTTCTATAGGAATAAAATTTTGACAAAATATTCTAACGAAACAAAATTTTTACAAATTTTCCGATAGAAGTAAAATTGTGACAAAATTTTCTATAGAAATAAAATTTCGACGAGATTTTCTATTGAAACATAATTTTGACAAAATTTTCTATGGAAGTGAAATTTTTACGAAATTTTCTATAGAAATAAAATTTTGACAAAATTTTGTATCGAAATAAAATTTTTTACAAAAATTTCTGTAGAAATAAAATTTTGGCAAATTTTTCTATAGAAATAACATTTTGACAAATTTTTCTATAGAAATAAAAATGTTACACAATTTTCTATAAATTGATTTTGGTATTTATTCGACCTTTTTAATTGTCCAATGTAGGCTATGTTAGATTAAAGTGGCAGACCGATTAAGTTCCAGGCTCACTTAGACTATTCAGTCCATTTCGATACCACATTAACTAAAAGTACCTATTACTTATGGGCACTTCTAGTTTTAACTGCTGAACCTTCTCGATTAGTTTCTTCAGTTGAACCAACCAGATTTTTCCAAATTCATTAGCAGACTGCTTAAGTTAACGTTTTCCAGGTGCGCCAGTAATCTAAAGCTATAAGCCCCCTAAAATTGGCTTACGCCTCACACAAAATGCTGGACACTCACACAGAAGGTGTTTAATTGATTCTTTTTCCTCTGCATCATGACAGTTCATACAATAGTTATTATAATTCGCACCAATAGTTTTTGCAAAATCGTCTATCAGGCAGCCACCCGTTATAGCAGATATCTGGTGTGATATCTGACGCCTTGAGAACACTAGCATATCTTGTGTGCGGTTTAATTTTAAATGGGGCCATATTTGCTTGGTGTCGTTACAACCCATGCAATTCCCCCATTGAACATTTGCCATCATAACAGCCTTCTCCCGCAGTAAGAGCTTGCAGGTAGCCAGAGGCATACTAACAGATTCTAGTTCCCCTGGAATATGTAAGGTGGTCCCTAGCCTTGATAACTCATCCGCTTCGCAGTTCCCCGGTATGTTCCTATGGCCAGGCACCCATATCAGGTGAATATTGCGCTGCTCAGCCATCTCATTGAGAGATTTGCGTCAGCCGATGACCATTTTCGAGTTAAGGAACACAGAGTCCAAGGATTTTATTGCAGGTTTACAGTCTGAATATATATTAATGCAAACATTTTTTGGAACATCAATTCTCAGCCAATTCGCCACCTCTCTTATTGCTAATATTTCAGCCTGAAAAACAATACAGTGATTAGGAAATCTTTTCGCTATTCGAAGTTCCGAATATACTGCGAAACCTACTTGTCCATCCAATTTGGAGCCTGCAGTGTAGAAATCTATATATTGTTTATTCCCCAGGGCATGTGTGAACCACGCCCCACTGTTGGGAATTAGAGTTTCAAACTTTTTGTCGAAAAGTGGTCTCGCCAAAGTGAAGACCGAATTGTCCAATGTAAATCAGTAACTAATCAAGCTCAAGCTCTATCTCGTTTCCTTCTGGTTGTTGCAATCATATGGACTAATTTGTAATACCCTGTTCCACGGTATGATGCGGGTTATAAGTATATGTTTTTGATGCTTATAGAAGTCCTTTAAATGATGTCAAAAAAACAACTATATCTTGCCATTCTCTCTTAAGGTCAAACTGTAAAATTGAAGCCCTCACAAATCCATCAATCAATGAAATTAATTTCACTAATACGCCCCCAGGGCCAAATCAATTGAAATCACTCATACGCACTTGTATACCCAATACAATGAGAAGCTTAGCGAAACGATGTTATAATGGCCATGTTTTTTTTTTTCAACAAGTCATACAATTTTAATTTTACTAAGATAATTATTTATTTCATTCAATGAAAATATTTTCAAGGACTTGTTTCATTGAATCCCATCATATTAAGAACTGTGGAGGAAAACGTAAAACGTTTCTTTGGGATATAAAATTATTCTTAAAGTAGTTTATGAATTTATTTCAATTTGCATTGCATACCACATTTGTTAGCTATCTTCTTCTCATCATGCATGTGGCCTTCATTCTGATATCAAAAAATTAAAAAAAAAACAACATAATCCTTTTGCTGTATTTAAATATTAGAGCATTATCATTCCAGCGCTTTTTTTGTACGTTTAATGGTATGGACAAATGAATGGCTAGTGGATTTTATGCCTTCGTTATGTGCGGATAACTGGGTGTCGGGCTCATTTGTAAACCAGTTATGGACCTTCAAGTAAATTACTCTCATGTGTTAATAATCTCCGCTTTACAGAGAATGTTTGTTCAAAGCGCCATAACCATCGGATGTGTTAATACTCTGTCACCAAGGGAGTGTAAGTGTAAGGGCCGTAGCCTTTATGGTGTTTGGCGCTTTGGTGTTGGCATGAGATTATGCAGTTCCGGGTAAAGCGGTTTTCCCTGTTCAAATAATATCTTACATTTCCGTTTTTCATATGTATTTATGAATTCGTGGTGATTCGTGCTTGAGTGCATATGGAAAATCTAAAAGTAATTAACATTGTATGAAATTACGGTTTTTTCCTGGTAGGGGATTGTGTTTTGCTCCGGTCATGTGGTCTAGAAAAAGCAAACAAAAAAAAATTAACTAGGAATTCAGAGAAGACGGAAAACTTTGAAAAAGTCATCTTTTTCCAATCAAGGCAAAAAAAAATCTACCAAAATTTTGTAGAAAATTTTGCCAAATAAAAAAAATATTTTTGATAAAATGTTTGTGGTTATTATGAAAAAAATGTTTCTTCGAAAGAAATGGTTCATTGTTTTATTTAAGAATTTTTAATTATTATTTTATGATCACTTCTTATAGGGAAAATTTATTTGGGCGTATAAATATCCCTTGTATTTTAAATATTTTTAGCTTGCAGCAACAAGAGAAAATTGCTACTCCCAAAAAAAGACCATTATGAGAACTTACCCATAATGGACTTTAATGTATGTTCTAAGTATGATCTGAAACGAGAAATAAATTTTTTAAAGATGTTGAAAATGAAAAATTCTATTTCGATAGAAAATTTTGTCAACATTTTATTTGTAAAGAAAATTTTCGCGAAAATTTTATATCTATAGAAAATTTTATCAAAATTTTATTTCTTGAAACAAATCTTCAAAATTTTATTTTCAAGAATTTATTTCTCTTAAATTCTTATTTCTATAGAAAATTTTGTCAAAATTTAATTTCTATTGAAAATTTTGTTAAAATTTTATTTCGATAGGAAATTTTGTTAAAATTTTATTTCTATAGAAAATTTTATCAAAATTTTATTTCTTGAAAAAAATTTTCAAAATTTTATTTTCAAGAATTTATTTTTCTTAAATTCTTATTTCTATAGAAAATTTTGTCAAAATTTAATTTCTATTGAAAATTTTGTTAAAATTTTTTTTCGATAAGAAATTTTGTTAAAATTTTATTTCATTAGAAAATGTTATTTCTTGAAGAAAATCTTCAAAATTTTATTTCCAAGAATTTATTTTTCTTAAATTCTTATTTCTATAGAAAATTTTGTCAAAATTTAATTTCTATTGAGAATTTTGTTAAAATTTTATTTCTATAGGAAATTTTGTTAAAATTTCATTTCTAAAGAAAATTTCATCACAATTTTATTTCTTGAAAAAAATCTTCAAAATTTTATTTCCAAGAATTAATTTTTCTTAAATTCTTATTTCTTTAGAAAATTTTGTCAAAATTTAATTTCTATTGAGAATTTTGTTAAAATTTTATTTCTATAGGAAATTTTGTTAAAATTTTATTTCTATAGAAAATTTTATTTCTTGAACAAAATCTTCAAAATTTTATTTTCAAGAATTTATTTTTCTTTAATTTTTATTTCTATAGAAATTTTTGTCAAAATTTAATTTCTATTGGCAATTTTGTTAAAATTTTATTTCTATAGAAAATTTTATTTCTTGAACAAAATCTTCAAAATTTTATTTTCAAGAATTTATTTTTCTTAAATGTTTATTTCTATAGAAAATTTTGTCAAAATTTAATTTCTATTGAAAATTTTGTTAAAATTTTATTTCGATAGGAAATTTTGTTCAAATTTATTTCTAGAGAAAATTATGTAAAATTTTTATTTCTATAGAAAACTTTGACAAAATATTATTTCTATAGAAAATTTTGTCCGAATTTTATTTCTATTGAAAATTTTGTCAAAATGTTATTTCTATAGAAAATTTTGTCAAAATTTAATTTCTATTGAAAATTTTGTTAAACTTTTATTTCGATTAGAAATTTTGTTAAAATTTTATTTCTATAGAAAAATTATGTAAAAATTTTATTTCTATAGAAAATTTTGTCAAAATTCTTATTTCTATTGTTCGCATTTTATTTCGATAAGAAATTTTGTTAAAATTTTATTTCTGTAGAAAATTTTGTAAAAATTTTATTTCTCTAGAAAATTTTCATAAAATTTTTTACTATTCAATTTCTGTAAAAATTTCTTTCAAATGGCTTCGAATTATTTCATACTACTTATGTCCATTGGAGTAAGTTCCTACTTTTTGTAGAAGTATAAGGAGTTTAGAAATAACATTTCGACAAAATTTTCGTTAGAAAAAAAATTTTCTATAGAAATAAAATTTTGCCCAAAATTTCTACAGAAATAAAATTTTGACGGAATCTACTATAGAAATAAAATTTTGACAAAAATTTCTATAGAAATAACATTTTGACAAAATTTTCTATAGAAATAAAATTTTGGCCAAATTTTCTATAGAAATAAAATTTTGACAAAATGTTCTATAGAAATAGAATTTTGACACAATTTTCTATAGAAATAAAGTTTTGACAAAATTTTCTTTACAAATAACATTTGGACAAATTTTTCTTTAGAAATAACATTTGGACAAAATTTTCAATAGAAATAAAATCCTGACAAAATTTTCTATAGAAATAATATTTTGTCAAAGTTTTCTATAGAAATAAAATTTTTACATAATTTTCTATACAAATAAAATTTTACAAAATTTCCTATCGAAATAAAATTTTAACATAATTTTCTATAGAAATAAAATTTTGGCAAAAATTTTCTATAGCAATAAAATGTTTGACAAAAATTTTTATAGAAAAAAGAATAACGCAATTTGTTAATGTTGAAATAAAATTTTGAAAAAATTACGTATAAAAATACAATTTTGACAAATTAAATTTTGACAAAATTTTCTATAGAAATAAGATTTTAAGAAAAATAAATTCTTGAAAATAAAATTTTGAAGATTTTTTTCAAGACATAAAATTTTAACATAATTTTCTATAGAAATAAAATTTTACAAAATTTCCTATCGAAATAAAATTTTAACATAATTTTCTATAGAAATAAAATTTTGACAAAAATTTTCTATAGCAATAAAATGTTGACAACATTTTTTATAGAAAAAAGAATAACGCAATTTGTTAATGTTGAAATAAAATTTTGAAAAAATTGTCTATAAAAATACAATTTTGACACAATCTAATTATACAATTATTTTTCGAGCTTTATGGACAGATATAGATTAAGGAACATGGTTAATAGAGCCATTGAAAAGAAAACGCCAGATACCAATCTATACACGCCTGGACTGTACATGTTTCGGTTCGGGCGAATGAACCTTTCCACAGCCTTTAGTATAGATCTGGCTGGGAGAGATAACTCAATTTTGGGCCCTTTATGCTAACTCCTTATGGACAAAACATTTGGGAAATTTCCTCTTACAAATTGAATCATCTTTTCTCCCACTGTACATCATTTTTTCATATAACTTACAAGTCCCTTAATCTTATTTTTATTTCGTTTTGTTGCATAGTAATGCAACAACATGAAATTTATTTTTAGAAAGCTAATTTGTTAGAATTCACCTAAGTGGTGAACAGTCGAACAATGCTTATTGTTTCTACAGTCAACTACAACATATGACGATTAACAGAAACTGGTTTCCAGGATACAACAACAATTCTAACGCGTACATTAGTAGGGAAAAAACACGACTAATGTACGCGTTAGAATTGTTGTTGTATCCTGGAAACCAGTTTCTGTTAATCGTCATATGTTGTAGTTGACTGTAGAAACAATAAGCATTGTTCGACTGTTCACCACTTAGGTGAATTCTAACAAATTAGCTTTCTAAAAATAAATTTCGTGTTGTTGCATTACTATGCAACAAAACGAAATAAAAATAAGATTAAGGGACTTGTGAGTTATATGAAAAGATGATGTACAGTGGGAGAAAAGATGATTCAATTTGTAAGAGGAAATTTCCCAAATGTTTTCTCCATAAGGAGTTAGCATAAAGGGCCCAAAATTGAGTTATCTCTCCCAGCCAGATCTATACTAAAGGCTGTGGAAAGGTTCATTCGCCCGAACCGAAACATGTACAGTCCAGGCGTGTATAGATTGGTATCTGGCGTTTTCTTTTCAATGGCTCTATTAACCATGTTCCTTAATCTATATCTGTCCATAAAGCTCGAAAAATAATTGTATAATTAGATATAATGCATTTGGACGTCAATTGCCTGTTTCGTTATCAGGCTAACATGAAATATAATTTTGACACAATTTTCTATAGAAACAAAATTTTCTTTATAAATAAAATTTGACAAAATTTTCAATAGAAATAAAATTTTGACCAAATTTTTTATATAAATCAATTTTTGACAAAATTTTCTATAAAAATATAATCTTGACAAAATTTTCTTCGGAAATATAATCTTGACAAAATTTTCTTCGGAAATAAAATTTTGACAAAATTTTCTACGGAAATAAAATTTTGTCAAAATTTGCTATCAAAATAAAATTTTTACTTTATTTTCTATAGAAATAAAATTTTACAAAATTTCCCATTGAAATGCAATTTTGACTAAATTCTCTATAGAAGTAAAATTTTGATAAAAATTTCTATAGAAACAAAGTTGTGACAATATTTTCTACATAAATCAAATTTTGAGAAAATATTGTATAGAAATTAGAATAACAAAATTTTATATTGAAATAAAATTTTAGAAAATTTTCTATAGAAATAAAATTTTTACAAAATATTATATATCAAAATAAGAATAACAAAATTTTATATTGAAATAAAATTTTGACAAAATTTTCTATAGAAATAAAATTTGACAAAATCTATATATATAAAATTCAATCTATGTTTGTTTATTTGTTTGTTTGTTTGTTTGTTTGTTTGTTTGTTTGTATGTTCCGAGTTGGCTCCGAAACGGCTGAACCGATTAACTTGAAACTTTCAGAGATCGTAGGGGGCATTCATGTGGTGAAAATAGGGTACCTCATTTTTTGACTCCTGGTCGCGGAGGGGGACCCCCCCTTTGTCGGACTTTTTGAAAATTGGACCAAAGTTGACCGATTTGCTTGAAATTTTCATTGGGTTTGGTATCTAGACAAAGATCCGCTACTTTATATTTCGATGTTTGGTGGCGGAGAGGGACCTCCCCTTTGTTCGACCCCCCCTTTGTCGGACTTTTTGAAAATTGGACCAAAGTTGACCGATTTGCTTGAAATTTTCATTGGGTTTGGTATCTAGACAAAGATCCGCTACTTTATATTTCGATGTTTGGTGGCGGAGGGGGACCTCCCCTTTGTTCGACTTTTTTTAAAGTACAGTGAAAAAACTAAAATTCTCTACATTATCTGAGATTTACAGAGAACGTGCGGTGAGGTTATGGAATTAGTATGGGGTACCTGATGGTTTCATATGTGGACGGGGAGGGGGACCTCCCCCTTGCCCTACTTTTTTAAACTTGGAACAAAATTATGCGATTTGCTTGAAATTTTCATTGAATGTTGGGGTTGGCATCTAGACAAAAATCCGCTACATTATTTTTCGATATTTGGTCGGGGAGGGAGACCACCCATTTGCCCGACTTTTTTTTTAAGTACAGTGAAAACAAAACTAAACTCCCCCGAATGAAATTTTACGGAAAAATGAGTGAGGTTATGATATTTATATCAGGTTCCTAATTTTTTAATAAAAATAAAAGGACATAGGGAGACATCCGCTTATCTTAAGTAACTACAATTAAACTTTACCGACTTACTTGAAATTTACAGAGGACTGGGGAGAGGTTACAATATTAATAGTTGATTTTGTGATATTTGGACGGAAGAGAGGCCACCCCTTTATGCTTATAATTTGCTTGACATTTTCTGGGACATTTACAAAAGATACGCTACATCACTTTTGGATATTTGGTCGGGGAGTAGGTCCTCCTCTAAAAATGCAAAAAAAAAACAAAAATTCTTAAGTTTTCTTGAAATTTACAAAGACAGTGGAGGAAGGTTATGAACGAAGGGAAGTTTCAAGAATTTTCAGGGAAGGTTAGGTTTGTACCTATAAATGAAAAATCAAGTAGTCCGATTTTTTGAAAGAATTCAAATTTTTTCGAATTTGTTTTCAGCACGAAGGATATGGTCGAAAAAATTTTACAAAATTTCCCACAGAAATGCACTTTTGACTAAATTTTCTATAAAAAATAAATTTTACAAAATTTCCCATAGAAATGCAATTTTGACTAAATTTTCTATAGAAGTAAAATTTTGATAAAAATTTCTATCGAAACAAAGTTGTGACAACATTTTATATTGAAATAAAATTTTAGAAAATTTTCTATAGAAATAAAATTTTTACAAAATATTATATATAAAAATAAGAATAACAAAATTTTATATTGAAATAAAATTTTGACAAAATTTTGTATAGAAATAAAATTTGACACAATTTTCTATAAAAATAAAATTTTGACAAAATTTTCAATAGAAATAAAATTTTGATATAATTATTTATAGAAATAAAATTTTGACAAAATTTCCTATAGAAATAAAATTGTGAAAAAATTTTCTATAGAAATAAAATTTTGACAAAATTTTTATAGATATAACATTTTGAGAAAAATTTTCTGTAGAAATAAAATGTTGACAAAATTTTCTATGGAAATAAGTATTCGACAAAATTTTCTATAAAAATATAATCTTGACAAAATTTTCTTCGGAAATGAAATTTTCACAAAATTTTCTACGGAAATAAAATTTTAACAAAATTTTCCATAGAAATAAAATGTTGACCAAATTTTTTATAGAAATAAAATTTTGTCAACATTTTCTATAAAAATAAAATTTTTATTCTTTATAATTCTTTATAGAAATAAAATTTTGTCAAAATTTTCTATAGAAATTAAATTTTGTCAAAATTTTCTATAAAAATAAAATTTTTACATTATTTTCTATAGAAATAAAATTTTACAAAATTTCCCATAGAAATGCAGTTTTGACTAAATTTTCTATAAAAAATAAATTTTACAAAATTTCCCACAGAAATGCAATTTTGACTAAATTTTCTATAGAAGTAAAATTTTGATAAAAATTTCTATCGAAACAAAGTTGTGACAACATTTTATATTGAAATACAATTTTAGAAAATTTTCTATAGAAATAAAATTTTGACAAAATATTATATATAAAAATAAGAATAACAAAATTTTATATTGAAATAAAATTTTAGAAAATTTTCTATAGAAATAAAATCTTGACAAAATATTATATATAAAAATAAGAATAACAAAATTTTATATTGAAATAAAATTTTGACAAAATTTTCTATAGAAATAAAATTTGACAAAATTTTCTATAAAAATAAAATTTTGACAAAATTTTCAATAGATATAAATTTTTGATATAATTATTTATTGGAATAAAATTTTGACAAAATTTCCTATAGAAATAAAATTGTGACAAAATTTTCTATAGAAATAAAATTTTGACAAAATTTTCTATGGATATAAAATTTTGACAAAATTTTCTATAGAAATAAAATTTTGAGAAAATCTTCTATAGAAATAAAATTTTGACAAAATTTTCTGTAAATATAAAATTTTCACAAAATTTCTATAAAAATAAAATTTTGACAAAATTTTCTATAGAAATATAATTTTGACAAAATTTTCTATAGAAATAAAATTTTGACAAAAATCATTATTTTTTTTTAATTGGACACATTTACAAATCAAGGGATATTTATACAGCCAAAAAATTGTCTCTATCAGTCGAAGAAAAGACTTTTTTTCATGCTAGGTTAAGTGGCAGCCCGATGTATCAGGCTCACTTAGACTATTCAGTCCTCTGTGATACCACGTTGGTGTCAAATGTCACCACCATTACTGAGGTGGGATAATCCACCGCTGAAAAACTTTTTGGTGTTCGGTCCAAGCTGGAATCGAACCCACGACCTTGTGTATGCAAGCGGGCATGCTAACCATTGCACCACGGTGGCACCCATAACTAACCACACAAATTTGATCGAAAACTTCAAAATTGGATTTTTGTTAAATTGGTAGATTTGGTGGTAAAATTTTCTTCAAAATTTGGTAGATTATTTATGGCACAAGTGACAACTGTGCTCGCGAAAATGATTCAATGATTTTCTTATACTTTAATTCGTATGTGTCGAGCGATAAACCATAAATGCAGATTTGTGAAATTTTATGCAAGGGCTTTAGATATAAATATTTTCCATATTTATACCCTGCGCCACACTGTGAAAGGGGGTGTTATTTTGTACTAACATAGTGCTTCGTCCCGGTCATTAGATGATTTAAATTTTGAGTCTAGAGATTTTATCTAAAAATGTTGTCCAAATTGTTTCAGATTTAAATATAAGTATATGGTATGGATTTGAGATGGTATCGAAATTGTAAACCTAAAAAATGGTCTAGGGTGTAATATAGACGACCGCATCCTACTTTATATTTTCCTTGGTTGTTTTTTTAATATAAAAGTTTTTATTGACTTTTGAAGGCATATTTAATAAATCTTTTAGGGAAACCTCAAATGTCTGCCCTAAGAATCCCTTTACTAAGCCAACAATATCTGTGATAAATAGCTTGACAATATTAAGAAAATTAATAATCCGATATTTTTTGTGGATCAATCATCTGCTTTTTGAATTCTTTCTTTTTGGGGCAATGAAAAGAAATAATGGTTTCTTATCTTGGTGTCTGTTTTCTCCTCCCAACTAACCAATCAAAACTCCTCGGCACCTTAGCCAACAAAATTATTCTAGAGAGAAGGTGAGAGAGAGAGGGAAATAGAGGGAACGAAAAAGAAATGCTGAATCAAAATATGCCATCAAACTAAAAAAGGGTGTCAAAATGATATACCGTCTAATTCATAGATTTTAGGAATGAAAAGGCAAAAAGTTCCAAAAATGAAACAAAAGCAACCATGGTGGCATTAGCCATTCATAGAGTCAACGAAGAAAATCTAAGAAATTATAATCACCAAGAGAAATAGAAAAGAAACCGACAAACCGCTTTGATTAATTATTTCCGAGCGATTATAGGCTTACAACTATAGAAGTTAGCTAACCATGGCTACATCCTTTTCGATTATTCCAATGGAAGTTTATTCGTTCATCTAATAATACACCATAAACTCAATTATTATTACCGAGACGTTAAAACCAAAACACAACCACACACACACACACCAAACACATATATCTAGGTGAAATGTATACAGTTAGACATTTATAAGCTACTCGTTAAGACAATAGCTAGGGCAAGAGCTATGGAAGAGAGAGAGAGTAGAAAGTCAACCACAAACATACTCACACCTACACAACACCACTCCCATACACATTTCTGCACAATATTCGTTCGGTGTATTGTAATAATCAACGACGAAATCCTTAAAATCTTTCCCAGCTATTTATTTGCTTGTTTAGTTTGGTTACAGTGGTTTTCCAAAAATAAATGCAAGGCTGTAGCTATGGGGCGTATATGTATTGGAAGTTCTTTGATTTGAAAATTCATGTTGATTATACGCACCCAAGAACGATTCTTAAAGAAAATATTATTTGAAATCATTCAATATTACTCCGAAAGGATTATTCCATTTACGAGTGTTGCCTTATATATTTCAGCAATGGAAAAAACAAAAACAAATATTAACAATTGAAAATTAATTAACTAGGGAGCCACCGTAGTGCAATGGTTAGCATGCCCGCCTTGTGGTCGTGGGTTCGATTCCTGCTTCGACCGAACACCAAAAACTTTTTCAGCGGTAGATTATCCCACCTCAGTAATGCTGGTGACATTTCTGAGGGTTTCAAAGCTTCTCTAAGTGGTTTCACTGCAATGTGGAACACCGTTCGGACTTGGCTATTAACAGGAGGTCCCTTGTCATTGAGCTTAACATGGAATCGGGCAGCACTCAGTGATAACAGAGAAGTTCACCAATGTGGTATCACAGTGGACTGAATAGTCTACGTGAGCCTGATACATCGGGCTGCCACCTAACCTACTTCTGGTAAAACCACAATTCATTGTAGATTGTTTACTGGTTGGTAGAAATCAAATTGTGACAAAATTTCTATAGAAATAAAATTTTCTATATAAACAAAATTTTCCTATAGATATAAAATTTTGACAAAATTTTCTATAGAAATAAAATTCTGGCAAAGTTTTCTATAGCACGAAAATCTTTGCAAAATTTTTTATAGAAATAAAATTTTGACAAAATTTTCTATATTCTACATAAAATTTTAAAAAATTCTCTATAGAAATAAAACTTTGACAACATTTTCTATAGAAATAAAATTTTGAGAAAATTTTCTATAGAAATAAAATCTTGAGAAAATTTTCTATAGAAATAAAATTTTGAGAAAATTTTCTATAGAAATAAAATCTTGAGAAAATTTCAGATAGAATTTAAATTTTGACAAAATTTTATACAGAAATAAAATTTTGACAAAATTTTCTATATATATATTATTTGAAAAAATATTCTGTAGAAATAAAATTTTGACAAAATTTTATACAGAAATAAAATTTTGACAAAATTTTCTATAGATATATTATTTGAAAAAATATTCTGTAGAAATAAAATTTTGACAAAATTTTCTCTGGAAAAAAATTTTGAACATATTTCCTATAAGAAATAAAATTTTGACAAAATTTTCTATAGAAATAAAATTTTGACAAAATTTTCTATAGAAATAAAATTTTGACAAAATTTTCTATAGAAATAAAATTTTGACAAAATTTTCTATAGCACTAAAATCTTTGAAATTTTCTTATAAAAATACAATTTTGACAAAATTTTCTATATTCTATATAAACTTTTACAAATTTCTCTGTAGAAATAAAATTTTAACAAAATTTTCTTTAGAAATAAAATTTTGACAAAATTTTCACCGGCAATAAAATTTTTACAAAATTTTCTATAGAAATAAAATTTTGAGAAAATTTTAAAAAAATTGAGAAAATTTTCTATAGAAATAAAATTTTAAGAAAATTATTTAAAGATAAATAAGTAAGGAAAGTCTAAAGTCGGGCGGTGCCGACTATATTATACCCTGCACCACTTTGTAGATCTAAATTTTCGAGACCATATCACATCCGTCAAATGTGTGGGGGGCTATATATAAAGGTTTGTCCCAAATACATACATTTAAATATCACTCGATCTGGACCGAATTAGATAGACTTCTACAAAATCTATAGACTCAAAATTTAAGTAGGCTAATGCACTAGGGTGGAACACAATGTTAGTAAAAAAATATGGGAAACGTTTAAATCTGAAGCAATTTTAAGGAATCTTCGAAAAAGTTTATTTATGATTTATCGCTCGATATATGTGTATTAGAAGTTTAGGAAAATTAGAGTTATTTTTACAACATTTCGACTAAGCAGTGGCGATTTTACAAGGAAAATGTTGGTATTTTGTCGAAATCAGAAAAACATATATATGGGAGCTATATCTAAATCTGAACCGATTTCAACCAAATTTTGCACGCATAGCTACAATGATAATTCTACTCCCTGTGCAAAATTTCAACTAAATCGGAGTTAAAAATTAGCCTCTGTGGTCATATGAGTGTAAATCGGGCGAAAGCTATATATGGGAGCTATATCTAAATCTGAACCGATTTCAACCAAATTTGGCACGCATAGTAACAATGCTAATTCTACTCCCTGTGCAAAATTTCAAATAAATCGGAGCAAAAAATTGGCCTCTGTGGGCAAATGAGTGTAAATCGGGCGAAAGCTATATATGGGAGCTATATCTAAATCTGAACCGATTTGACTGATATTTTGCAAGTTTTTCGAGACCCATATAATATTCGGATTTACGGAATTTGAGGAAGATCGGTTGATATACACGCCAATTATGACCAGATCGGTGAAAAATATATATGGCAGCTATATCTAAATCTGAACCGATTTTTTCCAAAATCAATAGGAATCGTCTTTGAGCCGAAACAGGACCCTATACCAAATTTTAGGACAATCGGACTAAAACTGCGAGCTGTACCTTGCACACAAAAATACATCAACAGACAAACAGACGGACAGACAGACAGACTGACTGACGGACATCGCTAAATCGACTCAGAGTTTAATTCTAAGCCGATCCGTATACTAAAAGGTTGGTCTATGATTACTCCCTCTTGGCGTTACATACAAATGCACAAACTTATTATACCCTGTACCACAGTAGTGGTGAAGGGTATAAAAAATGTGACAAAAATGTTCTACAGAAATTAAATTTTGACAAAATTTTCTATAGAAATAAAATTTTGACAAAATTTTCTATAGAAACAAAATTTTGACAAAATTTTCTATAGAAAAAAAATTTAGAAAAAAATTTCTTTGTAAATAAAGTTTGACAAATTTATCTATAGAAATAAACGTTTCACAAAATTATCTATGAAAATAAAATTTTCTGCAGAAATAAAATTTTGAGAAAATTTTGTATAAGAAATAAAATTTTGAGAAAATTCTCTATAGAAATAAAATTTTGGACAAAATTTTCTATAGCACTAAAATTCTGGCAAAATTTTCTATAGCACTAAAATTCTGGCAATATTTTCTATAGCAATAAACTTTTGAACAATTTTCTACAATCTATATAAAATTTTACAAATTTCTCTATAGAAATAAAATTATAACAAAATCTACTATATAAAAAGAAGTCGGACTTTCCTTCCTGACGCAATAACTCCAACGGTTTTGCATTCGGGCTTTCTGAGGTTTATAGCGAAGAAAATTCAAGAAGAGTTTCAAAGGAAATGCGGGAAAATCATTTTTTACATACAGCGCTATCTCTGATGCAACTCGAGGACGCACGAACCGATTTCCACGGTTTTGTATTCGTTGGAAAGGCCTCGGTCGCCGTGAGGTTTATAAATATCGAATATCCAAGAAAAGTTTCAACGGAAAAGAGAGAAATGTTTTTAACAACAGCGCACATTACAAAAAAATTATAATTTGAATTCATCGCAGCTGCTTTTGTTATAAAATAATTTTATTTTTTCACATGAAAAATGTTCTATAGGAATAACATTTTTAAAAAATTTTCTACATATCCAAAATTTTAACAAAATTTTATAGAGAAATGAAATGTTGACAGCATTTTCTGTAGAAAAAAAATGTTGATGAAATTTTTTTACAGAAATAAAATCTTGACAAAATTTCCCAGCAAAAAGATTTGGAAGTTCTTCCAAAGGCACAACTTTAAAAGCACTTGCAGAAGATGCACTGCCAATGATGTTCTTTATTTTAACTTCCCAAGAAGTTCTTCTTATTAAAATTTTTATAACTTGTTTTTTTCATAATTTTAATGGGTAGTTTTAACTTTTTTGTTTCAACAGAGTAGAATTCATAAAATGGTACAAATCATTTCAATTTTGTTGAAAAAAAAATGTTTGAGGTCAAACGTTTCAGACAAGCGTTAGAATCCATTAAAAATTATAAAAAATATTTATTTGACAAAATATCACAGAATGTTTTAATGAACATCCAAAACATTGAATTGGGATCACACCTAAAGAAGTGATGCACATTCAGTGCAACGGCTGCTGAAATGGAGGGTTTCCGTCCTATGACAAGCCAATGTTAGATTCATCGCTTCTGCGTCAACTTTGCACCACTTTCGGATTCAAAAAGAACTTTTTCATTAAATTTTTTGCGATGCTTTTTTTGCTGGGTTTCTATAGAAATAAAATTTTGACAAAATTTCCTATACACATAAAATTTTGACAGCACTTTCTGTAGTAATAAAATTTAAACAAAATTTTCTATAGCAATAAAAATTTTATTGAAATTTTCTATAGAGATAAAAAACTTGACAAAAATTACTATACACATAAAAAATTTCCAATACACATTAAATTTTTACAAAATTTTCTATAGTAATAAAATGTAAACAAAATGTTCTATAGTAAACAAATTCTGACAAAATTTTCTATTGAAATAAAATTTTGACATAATTTTCTATAGAAATAAAATTTTGAAACAATTTTCTAGAGTAGTAAAATTTTGACAAAATTTTCTATAGACATAAAATATTGACAAAATTTTCTATAGAAATACAATTTTGCGAAGATTGTTGTAGAAATAAAATTTTGATAACATTTTCTACAGAAATAAAATCTTTAGAAAATTTTTTATAGGAATAAAATTTTGAAAAAGTTTTCAATAGAAACAAAATTTTGAGAAAATTTTCTATAGAAATAAAATTTTGAGAACATTTTCTATAGAAATAAAATTTTGAGAAAATTTTCTTTATAAAAAAAATTTGAGAAAATTTTCTATAGAAATAAAATTTTTGACAAATTTTTCTCTGGAAATAAAATTTTATATAGAAATAAAATTTTCTTTAGAAATATAATTGTTGACAAAATTTTCTTTGGAAATAAAATTTTTGACAAAATTTTCTACAGAAAAAAAAATTGACAAAATTTTCTACAAAAATAAAATTTTTGACAAAATTTTCTCTGGAAATAACATTTTGGCAAAATATTCTATAGAAATAACATTTTGGCAAAATATTCTATAGAAATAAAAATGTTGACAAAAATTTCTTTGGAAATAAATTTTGCAAAAATTATTTATAGAAATAAACGTTTCACAAAATTTTCTATAGAAATAAAATTTTGACAAAATTTTCTATAGAAATAAAATTTTGACAAAATTTTCTACAGAAATACAATTTTTGACAAAATTTTCTATAGAAATAAAATGTTGACAAAATTTTCTATAGAAATAAAATGTTGACAAAATTTTCTATATAAATAACAATTTGACAAAATTTTCTATAGAAATAAAATTTTGACAAAATTTTTAATAGAAAAAAAATGTTGAGAAAATTTTCTATAGAAATAAAATTTTGAGACAATTTTCTTTATAAAAAAAAATTGAGAAAATTTTCTATAGAAATAAAATTTTTGACAAATTTTTCTCTGGAAATAAAATTTTGTATAGAAATAACATTTTCTTTAGAAATAAAATTTTTGACAAATTTTTCTCTGGAAATAAAATTTTGTATAGAAATAAAATTTTCTTTAGAAATAAAATTTTTGACAAAATTTTCTCTGGAAATAACATTTTGACAAAATTTTCTATAGAAATAAAATTTTGACAAAATTTTCTATATAAATAAAAATTTGACAAAATTTTCTATAGAAATAAAATTTTGACAAAATTTTTAATAGAAAAAAATGTTGAGAAAATTTTCTATAGAAATAAAATTTTGACAAAATTTTATATAGAAATAAAATTTTGACAAAATTTTCTATAGAAATAAAATTTTGACAAAATTTTCTATAGAAATAAAATTTTAAAAAAATTTTTAATAGAAAAAAAATTTGAGAAAATTTTCTATAGAAAAAAAAAATTGAGAAAATTTTCTACAGAAATAAAATTTTTGACAAAATTTTCTCTGGAAATAACATTTTGACAAAATTTTCTATAGAAATAAAATTTTGACAAAATTTTCTTAAAAATAAAATTTTGACAAAATTTTCTATAGAAATTAAATTTGTCAAAATTTTCTATAGAAATAAATATTTGACAATATTTTCTATAGAAATAAAAATGTCGATAAAATTTTCTATAGAAATAAAATGTTGACAAAAATTTCTATAAAAACAAAAATATGACAAAATTTTCTATAGAAATAAAATTTTGTGCAAAATTGCTATAAAATATAAAAAATTTTGACATAAAATTGATCAACAACTTGAAAAAATTAAATTTTTTAATTTGGTAGATTTTTTTGGCAACCGTGATGCTAATCCTTAGGGTTGTCTTAATTTCACGATAGGTCACATGACGATCGTGCGATATCAGTTGCGAACAGTATCAATGGTTTCCGGAACTACAACTGATTTTGGATGATCTTCACGAAATACATCTTGGAGTGAACTACGAACTCGTTTGTATTCACAGGAAGTAGAAGCTTCGTTTTGAAATTCTTTAAAGATTTCTTGTTGGGTAGCCAAGTTCGAAGAACGTTGATAAGTCCTAGTCCTAGGGAACCACCGTGGTGCAATGGTTAGCATGCCCGCCTTGCATACACAAGGTCGTGTGTTCGATTCCTGCTTCGACCGAACACCAAAAAAGTTTTTCAGCGGTGGATTATCCCACCTCAGTAATGCTGGTGACATTTCTGAGGGGTTCAAAGCTTCTCTAAGTGGTTTCACTGCGATGTGTAACGCCGTTCGGACTCGGCTATAAAATGGAGATCCCTTGTCATTGAGCTTAACATTGAATCGGGCAGCACTCAGTGATAAGAGAGAAGTTCACCAATGTGGTATCACAATGGACTGAATAGTCTAAGTGAGCCTGATACATAGGGCTGCCACCTAACCTAAACTTACCTAAGTCCTAGTCCTAGAATCCGAAGGGATTGAGCGCGGACCACCCGGGCTTACTATGACTGTTGCCAGATATGACGATGTAGGAAATTGCAGAATCCATTCCATTAAAAATCACTGTGCAAAATTTGGTTTTGATTGTGTTCTCCTTGACATAAATTAACCGCTACCATTGTTCATGATAGTCATTGTTGTAATGTAAAATGTTAAACCCATAATCTTACATGAATGCACAAACAAACATTTATTTAATACTACTTCACACACACGCACAAAAACACACATTTAAATCAATGGCAAACATATGTATTGTGAAATGTACATGAATAGAAATATATTTATAATTTACCACATATAAATACAAGGACAAATCAAAATTATAAACAATAAATACCAAAAACCTAAATTAATAAATTTTTGGTTTTTGCTATACCCATCATGCTAGGGTGTTAAATTTGCCGTTCGAAATATCAATATTTGAAATAATATATTTTTGGCCTTATAAAGACTTTTTATTCTCGATCAAGGAAAATTTTGAATTGTATGTCTGTCCGTCTGTCTATCTAGCAGTCTGTCGGTTGTAATTGCCCTACATCCTAATGCAGCCATCGTGCTGCGAAAAATTTCCTCTAGAAATAAAATTGACAAAATTTCTATAGAAATAAAATTTTGCCAAATTTTCTATACAAATAAAATCTTAACAAAATTTTCTATAGCAATACAGTTGTGACAAAATTTTTTATAAAATAAAATTTTGACATAATTTTCTATAGAAATAAAATTTGTGAAAATTTTTTATAGAAATAAAATGTTGACAATAAATTCTATAGAATTAAAACTTTGACAAAATTTTGTATAGGAAAAATTGCGACAACATTTTCTATAGGAATAAAATTTTGACAAAATTTTCTATAGCAACACAATTTTGACAAAAATGTTTATAGAAATAATATTGTGACAAAATTTTCTTTAGCAATAAAATTTCGACCAAATTTTCTATAGCATTCAAATTTTTATAGAAGACTTACTATTCTCGATAAGGGAAAAATTCTAAGACGATCTACAAAATTTCCGTCTGTCCATCCGTCTATCTAGCAGTCTGTCTGTTGTAATTACCCTACATCCTAATGCAGCCATCGTATTGCGAAAAAGTTGCTCTAGAAATAAAATTTTGACAAAATTTCTGTAGAAATAAAATTTTAACAAAATTTTCTATAGCCATAAAATTTTGACAAAATTTTCTATTAAATAAAATTTTGACATAATTTTCTATAGACATGAAATGTTGACACAACTTTATATAGAAATAAAATGTTGACAAAATTTTCTATAGAAGTAAAACCTTGACAAAATGTTGTATAAGAAAAATTGCGACAAAATTATCTATACAAATAAAATATAGACAAGTTTTTCTATAGGAATAAAATTTTGACAAAATTTTCCATTGAACAAAATTTTTGACAATTTTTTCTGTAGAAATAAAACATTGACAAAATTTTCTATAGAAATAAAACCTTGACAAAATTTTGTATAGGAATAAAATTTTGACAAAATTTTCTATAGGAACAAAATTTTCACAAAATTTTTTATAGAAATAAAATTTTGACAAAAATTTTTATAGAAATAAAATTGTGACAAAATTTTCTTGGGCAATAAAATTGCGACCAAATTTTCTATAGCAATTAAATTTTTATAGAAGACTTTTTATTCTCGATAAGGAAAAAATTTTAAGACGATCTAGAAATTTTCCTCTGTACGTCCGTCTATCTAGCAGTCTGTCTGTTGTAATTACCCTACATCCTAATGCAGCCATCGTGCTGCGAAAAATTTCCTCTAGAAATAAAATTTTGACAAAATATCTGTAGAAATAAAATGTTGCCAAATTTCTATAAAAATAAAATCTTAACAAAATTTTCTATAGCAATACAATTTTGACAAAATTTCCTATAAAATAAAATTTTGACATAATTTCATATAGAAATAAAATATTGACAAAATTTTCTATAGAAATGAAACCTTGACAAAATTTTGTATAGGAATAAAATTTTGACAAAATTTCCTCTAGAAATAAAATTTTGACAAAATTTCTGTTGAAATAAAATCTTAAGAAAATTTTCTATAGCAATACAATTGTGACAACATTTTCAATAAAATAAAATTTTGACATAATTTTCTATAGAAATAAAATATAGACAAATTTTTGTATATGAATAAAATTTTGACAAAATTTTCCATTGAAAAAAATTGTTGACAATTTTTTCTGTAGAAATAAAATGATGACAAAATTTTCTATAGAAGTCAAATTTTGACAAAAATTGTCTTTAGATATCAAAAATGGTCTATAAAAAAAACTGCAGAAATTTTCTATAGAAATAAAAATTTGACAACATTTTCTATTAAAATAAACTTTTGACAAAAATTCCTATGGAAATAAAAATTGACAAAATTTTCTATTGAAATAAAATTTTCGTTTGGTTTTGTTTTTGTTGGTTTATTCTTCAATCATTATTGTTGTTTTTGATTTCAGCTTAAAACCCTACATTGACTAAACTACAAGTGTAGCTTAACCAACAGAGGAAAAGAATATTTGTCAAATTTATTTGGACAAAGTCCTATAGACTGCAAGATGGACGCACGTTTCGGAATTACTACATTCCTCATCAGCATCATCTACTTGCAGCAAAACTTTCAACCAATTATCAGAATATATTCAGGCAATTCACTAACCCAATGTGAACTCAACACTAGAACCTGCCGAAAAAAGGTTTACGATAGCCGGCTTATGCCGAAATAAATTCAAAAAGACATATCTCTTTTTCTTTGCCACAGTCAAATCATCGATTTGAGTGCCATTGGCTGGGTTTATTTTGACAGAATTTTCTATAGAAATAAAACCTTGATAAAATTTTATATAGGAAAAAATTGCGACAAAATTTTCTATAGAAATAAAGTTTTGACAAAATCTTCTATAGAAATAAAATTTTGACAAAATTTTCTATAAAACAAAATTTTGACAAAATTTTCTATAGAAATAAAATGTTGACACAATTTTCTATGGATTTTCTACCTTGACAAAATTTTGCATAGGACAAATTGCGTCAAAATTTTCTATAAAAATAAAATATAGACAAATTTTTCAGTAGGAATAAAATTTTGACAAAATTTTCCATAGAAAAAAATTTTTGACAATTTTTTCCGCAGAAATAAAATTTTGACAAAATTTTCTATAGAAATAAAATTTTGAAAAAATTTTCTATTGGAGTAATATTTTGACAAAATTTTCTAAGAAATAAAAATTTGACAAAAATTTCCAAAGACATAAAATTTGGAAAAAATGTTCTATAGAAATTTTCTCTAGAAATAAAAATTTGACAAAATTTTCTATTAAATTAAACTTTTGACAAAAATTTGTATGGAAATAAAATTTTGACAAAATTTTCTATCAGAATAAAATTTTGACAGAATTTTCTATAGAACTAAAACCTTGATAAAATTTTGTATAGGAAAAAAATTGCGACAAAATTTTCTATAGAAATAAAATTTTGAAATTTTTTGTTTATAGGAATAACATTTTGACAAAATATTCTATAGAAATAAAATTTGGACAACATTTTTTATAGAAATAAAATTGCGACAAAATTTTCTTGGCAATAAAGTTGCGACCAACTTTCTATAAAAATACAATTTTGATATATTTTTCTATAGAAATAAAATTTTGATAAAATTTTCTATAGAAATAAAATGTTGACAAAATTTTCTATAGAAATAAAATGTTGACAAAATTTTCTAGAGAAATATTTTTACAAAAATAAATAGAAATAAAATTGTAAGAGAAATTTCTAGAGAAATAAGACATTGACAAAATTTTGTATAGAAAACAATTGCATTAAAATTTTCTATAGAAAAAAAATTGACAAAATTTTCTGTAGAAATAAAATTTTGACAACATTTTCTATAGAAATAAAATTTCGACAACATTTTCTATAGAAATAAAATTTTGACAAAATTTTCTACAGAAATAAAATTGTGACAAAATTTTCTGGAAAAATATTTTGACAAAATTTTCCATATAAATAAAATTTTGAGAAAATTTTCTATAGAAATAAATTTTCTATATAAATAAAATTTTGAAAAAAGTTTACGGAAATAAAATTTTGACAAAATTTTCTATAGAAATACATTTTTCAAAAAAAAATTACGGAAATAAAATTTTGACAAAATTTTCTTTGGAAATACATTTTTCACAAAATTTTCTACAGAAATAAAATTTTGACTAAATTTTCTATAGAAATAAAATTGTGACAAAATTTTCTGGAAAAATATTTTGACAAAATTTTCCATATAAATAAAATTTTGAGAAAATTTTCTATATAAATAAAATTTTGAGAAAAATTATGGAAATAAAATTTTTACAAAATTTTCTATAGAAATAAAATTTTGACAAAATTTTCTATAGAAATAAAATTTTGACAAAATTTTCTGTAGAAGTAAAATTTTGACAAAATTTTCTATAGAAATAAAATTGTGACAAAATTTTCTGGAAAAATAAAATCTTGAGAACATTTTCTATATAAATAAAATTTTGAAAAAAAAAAGTTATAGAACAACAAATTTTGCCAAAATTTTCTATAGAAATACATTTTCACAAAAATGTCTATAGAAATAAAATTTTGTCAAAATTTTCTATAAAAATAAAATTTTGACAAAATTTTCTATAGAAATAAAATTTTGACAAAATTTTCTATAGAAAAAAAATTGACAAAATTTTCTATCGAAATAAAATTTTGACAAAATTTTCTATAGAAATATAATTTTGACAAAATTTTCTATAGAAATATAATTTTGACAACCTTTTTTATAAAAATATATTTGCGAAAAAATTTTCCATAGAAATAAAATTGTGACAAAAATTTCAATAGAAATAAAATTTTGACAAAATTTTGACAATTTTTTCTGTAGAAATAAAATTTTGACAAAATTTTCTATGGAAATAAAATTTTGACAAAATTTTCTACGGAAACAAAATGTTGACAAAATTTTTATAGAAGTAAAATTTTGACATAATTTTCTATAGAAAACAATTTTTTCTGTAGAAATAACATTTTGACAAAATCTATATAAATAAAATTCAATCTATGTTTGTTTATTTGTTTGTTTGTTTGTTTGTATGTTCCGAGTTGGCTCCGAAACGGCTGAACCGATTTACTTGAAACTTTCAGAGATCGTAAGGGGTGTTCATGTGGTGAAAAAAGGGTACCTCATTTTTTGACACCTGTTCGCGGAGGGGGACCTCCCCTTCGTCGGACTTTTTGAAAATTGGACCAAAGTTGACAGCTTTGCTTGAAATTTTCATTGAAGATTGGGGTTAGCATCTAGACAAAGATCCGCTACTTTTTATTTCGATATTTGTGGGCGGAGGGGGGCCTCCCCTTTGTTCGACTTTTTTTTAAGTACAGTGAAAAAACTAAAATCCTCTAAATTATCTGAGATTTACAGAGAACATGTGGCGAGGTTATGGAAATAATATGGGGTACACGATGATTTCATATGTGGATGGTGAGGGGGACCTCCCCCTTGATCTACTTTTTGAAACTTGGAACAAAATTATGCGATTTGCTTGAAATTTTCATTGAATGTTAGGGTTGGCATCTAGACAAAAATCCGCTACATTATTTTTCGATATTTGGTCGGGGAGTGATCCCCCTCCCTTTGCCCTATTTGCTCGATTTTTTAATAAAAATAAAAGGGCATAGGGAGGCATCCGCTTCTCTTAAGTACATAAAGAGAAACAATTAAACTTTACAGAGTTACTTGAAATTTACAGAGGACTGGGGAGAAGCTACGATGTTAATAGTTGATACCTGATTTTGTAAGATTTGGACGGAAGAGAGGCCGCCCTTTTAGGCTTATAATTTGCTTGACATTTTCTGGGACGTTTACAAAAGATACGCTACATCACTTTTCGATATTTAGTCGGGAAGGAGGTCCTCCTCTAAAACTGCAAAAAAACAACAATTCTTAAGTTTTCTTGAAATTTACATAGGCAGTGGGGGAAGGTTATGAACGAAGAGACAACCTTCCTTGCCCCACACTTGAAGGAAAGTTTCAACAATTCTAAGGGAAGGTTAGAGGTGCTATTCACTACGGTGTTTGTCGATATTGTATCGGGGAAAGTGACGTCCCTTTAAAACAATAGAGCAAAATTTAAACATCGCCGATCTACTTGAAATTTACAGGGAACGTGGGAGGAGGTGTTTAAATTTATATATGATTTTTAAATTAGTATATTGATTTTCGATATCTGGTTGGGGAAGGGGAAAATTGAAATAAACTTTGTCGATTTACTTCGATAGAATTTATAGGGACCATTAAGTAGTTGCGAAGTTAATATAGGGTACGTGATAGTCCGATACCAGACTTCATTTTAGTAAAGAACTTAAATTTACATGAAATTGGCAGCCAACGTAGAGGGTGCATCATTTTCCAACATTTTAGCAAACGCTAATGTGGTAAAATTTTTTACTATTTTTGCTTTTTCCGATTTATTGGATGGGAAACAGTAATTCTTTGTATGTTATTATAATAAGTGCTTAATTTTCAGATATGTTAAGGAGAAGGATACCTTTCCTTGACAAACCACACTTAAAATTCACCAGAAATATAGAAGAAGGTACACCCTCTCCCGCCGTATTTGTACCTATAAACGAAAAATCAAGTAATCCGATTTGTTTAAAAGAATTCAAATCTTTTCGAATTTGTTTTCAGCACGAAGGATATAGTTGACTAAGTTAAAGCAAAATATTCCTCCAAATATGCTTCGAAAGGCGCAGCGAAGCGGGCCGGGCTACGCTAGTGTTCTATATAAATAAAATTTTGAAAAAAAATTTATGGAAATAAAATTTTGACAAAATTTTCTATAGAAATAAAATTTTGACAAAATTTTCTATAGAAGTAAAATTTTGACAAAATTTTCTATAGAAATAAAATTGTGACAAAATTTTCTGGAAAAATATTTTGACAAAATTTTCCATATAATAAAATTTTGACAAAATTTTCTATAGAAATATAATTTTGACAACATTTTTTAGAGAAATATAATGGCGACAATATTTTCCATAGAAATAAAATTGTCACAAAAATTTCAATAAAAATAAAATTTTGACAAAATTTTGACAATTTTTTCTGTAGAAATAAAATTTTGACAAAATTTTCTATGGAAATAAAATTTTGATAAAATTTTCTACGGAAACAAAATTTTGACAAAATTTTTATAGAAGTAAAATTTTGACATAATTGTCTATAGAAAAAAATTTTGACAATTTTTTCTGTAGAAATAACATTTTGACAAAAGTTTCTATAGAAATAAAATTTTGACAAAATTTTCTATAGAAATAAAATCTTGACAAAATTTTCTATAGAAATAAAATTTTTACAAAATTTTCTATAGAAATAAAATGTTGACAAAATGTTCTATAGAAATAAAATTTAGACAAACTTTTCTTTAAAAGTAACTTTGTAACGTACGTGGCCAGTTTAGGATATTGTGTGGGCAAATGCAGACCTCCACCCCACGACACGAACAATTCGTCAATTCTGAAGGAATTTATATGCCAGCATGGCTCAGTCTGTCCGTCCATTTCTATGTTGATATATGTTTCCAGAATTGATTATTGATTAATTGGTGACAAAATTATAACTAAATTAATTAAAAATCTAATTGTACAAAAATTCGACTTCAAAATTAAAAAAAAAAAATAATAACCCGTATTTCGTATTCTTTCAAATCAAAATATTAAAGGGTTCCATCATTTTAAATAAACATTTTACAAAATTGTGAAAAACTCCAAATATTCGAATAAACATTTTTAAATTTTATGAATGTCACTATACAATGAAATGAAAATGCACGAAATAATCTATAAAGTATTTAGAACATAGAAAAATGTAAAACAGAATTTGAAAAAAAAATTAACTTTGGTATTTCGATTATATCGAAAAATCAAAAGTCCACACAAAAAAATTGCATATATTGATGTCGTGTCTATCAATTCAAATATTTTTTTTTTTGGTTAACATCATTCCATTATGGCTAATAAAACTGACAATCAAATTGGCAATTGTGTGTTGAAACAAACGCTTTTTAATTAAAAATCAAATTGCAAAATAATTTATTCATATATGCCAATTGTTTTTTTTTTTCAAATCTGGCATTTCATCATAGATTTCGGTTGAGTGCAAACGACAAAAGGAATTTAATTACACATAATACATGAGGAGGAGGGGTAAAGTGTGGTCTCAGACCATGCAAAGATAAACAATATATGCAGTCATTGTAGGATAGGAAAACATTTCAGTTCTTTGCTTTGTAGTCAAGATACAAAAAGTCAACAAATTAAAAAAAAATCATTAATAGTGAAGAATTTTTCAGAATTGTTGTAGCCAAGTGGCCCTAGACAAACAAACTGTTCTTTCACTTTAGGATACCCAATTTTAAGTCAAATCACTTAACCATAAGGACAAAGTGATTTTATTGAAATGTTTATCGACTTTTAAACAAAGAAATTTATTTTATATCAGGGAAGTGCGTCTTCTATGCTAGGCAAAATTCGTATTCGTATTTGAATGGGCATGAAATCTTTGGCCTAATGTCAAAATTTGCTATAGCCATCAAAAAATTTTCTATAGAAATAAAAATGTGTATAAAAATGAAATTTTCTATAAAAAAAATATTGACAAAATTTTCTACAGAAATAAAATTTTTATAAAATTGTCTATAGAAACAAAATTTTAAAAAAATTTACTATAAAAATAAAGTTTTGACAAAATTTTTTATAGAAATAAAAGTTTGACGAAAATTTATACAAAAATAAAATTTTGACAAAATTTTCTAAAGAAATTTAATTTTGACAAAATTTTCTATACAGATAGATTCCAAGCCGCAACTTCGGCTTGGAATCAATACGGAAACCTTTAAGGGAGGGTCAAAATCTTTGGTTCCAAATTATTATAATTTTTTTTTTTTTTTGAGTGTACATCAATTGCAATAACGTCAATTTTTGTAAGGCTCTTTATATTTGTTTCATTTTTTTTTTTTTGCACATAGCTGTCCCCTTTAAAGTTCAAGTAAATTTGAAGACGTCAAATGTTGCTTTTTTAAACTGGGCCAGGATTATGATGTTCTCACTACAAATGTATTTTCTTTACAATCCTGGAATTTTTATGAAAATTTAGCATTCATATTCTCATAAAATATTCACACGAAAATGTCTCGAAAAACCTTGTACCGAGGACATTAGTGTGAAGAAAACAAATTGTAAGGTATCATTTTTTTTTCATAGCTCCGCATAAAATCCCATAAAGGCCATTTGCATATGCATACGGATTTCAACGTTGGCAATATGCAACATCGTTGGTACACATAAAATAAACACAAATTGCCAAAATGAGGCAATGAATGGTATATTTGGGTAGACCAACAGCATAGGAAGTAACGATAAAAAGAATAATAATAAAAAACAACTAAGAGAGAGAGAGACTAATATAAGACAAAGTTAGATAGAAATACCAGCAAAAAATGTTGGCTACACTTTGAAAATGTTTTTTTAGGATCGACAAGAAATAAAATCACAAGATCACAGCCTATATCATAGCTTCAAAACCACAGTGGCCGCAGTTTGGTAGAATTATACCAAAAATTGTAGTTTTTACTGTTTGTTTTTGCAAAATACACCTCTCCATGTTCTTAAATTTTCCATAGAAATAAAATTTTAATAAAATTTTCTATAGAAATACAATTTTGACTAAATTTTCTATCAAAATAAAATTTTAACAAAATTGTCTATAGAAATAAAATGTTGACAACATTTTCTACAGAAATAAAATTTTGACAAAATTTTCAAAAAAAAAACACAATTTGACAAGAAATTACATTCTGACAAAAATCTCAATATCATCATCACAAAATGTTGACAAAATTTTCTATAGAAATAAAATTTTGATAAAACTTTCAATAGAAATAAAATTTTGACAAAATTTTCTATAGAAATAAAATTTTCACAAATTTTTTTTATAGAAATAAAATTATGACAAAATTTCTAAAAATCAAAATTTGACAAAAAATAACATTTTGACAAATATCTCCATAGAAATAACATTTAAAAAAATGGTTCTATAGAAATAGAATTGTGAAAAAAATTTCTGAAGGAATACAATTTTCTATAGAAACAAAATTTTGCAAAATTTGCTATAGAAATAAAAATTTACAAAATTTGCTATAGAAATACATTTTTAACAAAATTTTCTATAGAAATAAAATCTTGACAACATTTTCTATAAAAATACAATTTTGACAAAACTATCTATAAAAAAATTTCTAAAGAAATACAATTTTGACAAAATTTTCTATAGAAATAAAATTTTGCAAAATTTTCTATAGAAATAACATTTTGACAAAATTTCCTATAGCAATAAAATTCAGACAAAATTTTCTATACAAATAAAATTCTGACAAAATTTTCTATAAAAATAAAATGTTAAAAGAATTTTCCACAAAAATAAAATTTTGACAAAATTTTCTATAGAAATAAAATTTTCTATAAAATAAAATATTGACAAAATTTCTATAGAAACAAAATTTTGACAAAATTTTCAATAGAAATAAAATTTTGACAACATTTTCAATAGAAATAAAATGTTACCAACATTTTCTATAGAATTAAAATTTGGATAAAACTTTCTATACAAATAAACTTTTGCCACAATTTTCTATATAAAATTTTGTCAACATTTTATTTCCAAAATTTGCCAAAATTTTCTGTATAAAATTTTGTCAAAATATTATTTCTATAGAAAATTGAATAAAAATTTTATTTCTATAGAAAAGTTTGTGAAAATTTTATTTTATAGAAAATTTGTATCAAAATTTTATTTCTATAGAAAATTTTGTCAAGATTTTATTTTATACAAAAATTTTACTTCTATAGAAAATTTTGTCAAAATTTTATTTCTATAGAAAATTTTTCCAAATTCTATTTCAATAGAAAATTTTGTCAAAATGTTATTTTGATAGATAATTTTGTCAAAATTTTATTTTTATAAAAAATTTTGTCAAAATTTTATTTATATAGAAAATTTTGCTAAATTTTATTTCTATAGAAAATTTCGTCAAAATTTTATTTCTTTAGAATTTTTATATAAAAAATTCTTGATAAAAATTTCTATAAAAATAAAATTTTAACAAAATTTTCTATAGAAATAAAATTTTGAGAAAATTTTCTATAAAAATAATATTTTTATAGAATTTTTTATAGATATATAACTTTAAAAAAATTTTCTATAGAAATAAAATTTTGACAAAATTTTCTATAAAAATAAAATTGTGAAAAAAAAATTCAAAAGAAATAAAATTTTGACAACATTTTCTATAGAAATAAAATTTTGCAACATTTTCTATAGAAATAAAATTTTGACAAAATTGTCTATAAAAATAAAATTTTGACAAAATTATCTATAAAAACAAGTAAGGAAAGTCTAAAGTCGGGCGGGGCCAACTATATTATACCCTTCACCACTTTGTAAGTCCCCATTTTCGATACCATATCAAATCCGACCAATGTGTTGGATGGTATATGAATCCATACACATATATTCTGTATATCTGAGCAGATCTGTACAGAGTTCTGCAATACTTAGAGATTTTACATTTAAGTCGGCTAATGCGCTGAGGTGGAACAATATATCCACCGGATCCGGTTTTTCACCGATCCGGTGGAAAACCGGATCGGTGAAAAATATATATGGCAGCAATATCTAAATCTGAACCGATTTTTTCCAAAATCAATAAGGATCGTCTTTGAGCCGAAACAGGGCCCTATACCAAATTTAAGGACAATCGGACTACAACTGCGAGCTGTACTTTGCACACAAAAATACATCAACAGACAGACAGACGGACATCGCTAAATCAACTCAGAATTTAATTCTAAGCCGATCCGTATACTAAAAGGTTGGTCTATGATTACTCCTTCTTGGCGTTACATACAAATGCACAAACTTATTATACCCTGTACCACAGTAGTGGTGAAGGGTATAATAAAATGTTGACAAATTATCTATAGAAATAAAATTTTGACAAAATTTTCTATAGAAGTAAAATTTTGACAAAATTTTCCATAGAAATAAAATTTTCTATAAAATAAAATCTTGACAAAATTTTCTATAGAAATAAAATTTTGACAAAATTTTCTACAGAAATAAAATTGTGACAAAAAATTCTAAAGAAATAAAATTCTGACAAAATTTTCAATAGAAATAAAATTTTGAAAATTTTTCTATAGAAATTAAATTTTGACAAACTTTTCTATAGAAATAAAATTGTTATACAATTTTCTATAGAAATAAAATATTGACAAAATTTTGCTATAGATATAAAATTGTGAAACAAATTCTGACGAAATAAAGTTTTGCAAAATTTTCTATAGAAATAAAATTTTGCAAAATTTTCTATAGAAAAAAAATTTTGACAAAATTTTCTATAGAAACAAAATTTTGACAAAATTTTCTATAAAATAAAATCTGGACAAAATTTTCTATAGAAACAAAATTTTGACAAAATTTTCTATAAAATAAAATCTGGACAAAATTTTCTATAGAAACAAAATTTTGACAAAATTTTCCATAGAAATAAAATTTTGCAAAATTTTCAATAGAAATACAATTTTGACAACATTTTCTATAGAAATAAAATGTTACCAAAAATTTCTATAGAATTAAAATTTTGATAAAACTTTCTATACAAAAAAAATTTGCCAAAATTTTCTAAATAAAATTTTGTCAAAATTTTATTTCTATAGAAAATTGTATAAAAATTTTATTTCTATAAAAAATTTTGTCAAGATTTTATTTTACAGAAAATTTTATTTCTATAGAAAATTTGTCAAAATTTTAATTCTATAGAAAATTTTTCAATAATTTAGTTTTATAGATAATTTTGTCAAAATTTTATTTTTATAGAAAATTTTGTCAAAATTTTATTTCTATAGAACATTTAACAAAATTTTATTTCTATAGAAAATTTTTTCAAAATTGTATTTCTTTAAAATTTTCTTTTCTTTAGAATTTCTATAGAGATAAAATTTTGAGAAAATTTTCTATAAAAATAATATTTTTATACAATTTTCTATAGAAATATAGGTTAGGTTGTGTGGCATCCCGATGTATCAGGCTCACTTAGACTATTCAGTCCATTGTGATACCACAGTGGTGAACTTCTCTCTTATCACTGAATGCTGCCCGATTCCATGTTAAGCTCAATGACAAGGACCTCCTTTTTATAGCCGAGTCCGAACGGCGTTCCACATTTCAGTGAAACCACATAGAGAAGCTTTGAAACCCTCAGAAATGTCACCAGCATTACTGAGGTGGGAGAATCCACCGTTGAAAAACTTTTTGGTGTTCGGTCGTAGCAGGAATCGAACCCACGACATTGTGTATGCAAGGCGGGCATGCTAACCATTGCACCACGGTGGCGTCCAAAATATATATAAAGAAATATAACTTTGACAAAATTTTCTATAGAAATAAAATTTTGACAAAATTTTCTATAAATTGTGAAAAAAATCTAAAGAAATAGAATTTTGACAAAATTTTCTATAGAAATAAAGTTTTGCAAAATCTTCTATAGAAATAAAATTGTGACAAAATTGTCTATAAACATAAAATTTAGAAAAAATTATCTCTAAAAATAAAATGTTGAAAAATTTTCTATAGAAATAAAATTTTGACAAAATTTTCTATTGAAACAGAATTTTGACAAAATTTTCTATACAAGTAAAATGTTGACACAATTTTCTATAGTAATAAAATATTCTATAAAATAAAATAAAATATGAAATAAAATTTTGACAAAATTGTCTATAAAAATAAAATTTTGACAAAATTTTCTATAAAATAAAATTGTGACAAAATTTTCTATAGAAATAAAATTTTGATACAAATTTTCTATAAAATAAAATTTTTACAAACTTTTCTATAGAAATAAAATTTTTATACAATTTTCAATAGAAATAAAATTTTTATACAATTTTCAATAGAAATAAAATTTTTATACAATTTTCTATAGAAATAAAATTTTGATAAAATTTTTTTCAGAGAAAAAAAAATTTTGACAAAATTAAAATCAATTATATTTTTAATTTTCGTATTGGGTCATCCTAAAGTCTATTGTAAGTTCTCCCTTTTGATACAAGTAGTAACGTGCCCTTGCGGTGCAAGCTAAATCGATAAAACCTATAAAATTCGACACATATACAGTTTACAAAAAGTTGTCGTTACTAGGAGAGATGTATAATATTGCAAATATTGGAATTAACTTCTAAAATAAAATATTAAAAATAAACAAAGAAACTAAACATTTCTTCAATACTAACTATAAAAATTTGATCAAAAAGTTTAAAATAAGATCATTTTAAATTTGTTATATTTTGTTTAAATTTTCCTTAACTTTTGGTAGATTATTTTTGGCACAAGTGGCAACCGTATTCCCAACCCAATTTTATTTCCGCCCTCCCAAAATCTTTATCGATATCCATCCATATATAGTATCGAAAATCGATATTTTGATGTATTACAAACTTATTATAGGCCCATCACCATTTTACCTTAGTAAGGATTGAAAAGGATATTCAAAAATTAATAAATTTCAAATTTCAATTGACACTTTACTTCTCCCATGCGGAGGTAAAATAAAGGGTGCATCGTCCATATCCAAGCAATGCTTTTCCACTATATACAGTGATGTACTTAGTATTAGTTAACAAATAATTGAATGTTGACAAATTTTCCATTTAAAAACTATATATAAATGTCATTCATTAACAGGACACTGTTTTCACAATTAGTCTCACTTATATGAGAAAAACCAACAAAAAAATTCAATGCCATCATATGATTTAGTCCATAGACAGAGCGTGAGAGAGTGTGTATCCTTGTGAATGTAAAACATAAAACTAGTGAGGTAGTAAGTCTTCTATTGTATTGTGGTTGTTGTTTACGATGGTGATGATTTTTTTTGTATGTAATTGTAACACTTAAAAATACGTGTGAATGAAAATTTTCATCATAATTGAAGTGACTTTTATGAATGTCACATACAAATCAAGTCTTGTATTGCTGCATTTTGTTTTCTTACTCATGAAAACTTGATTGCTTATATTCTCCAGCCACCCATATGGTCCAAGATTCGAAAAGAGCACACGGGCCCGAAATAAACAAATTAACTAACAAAGAGATAAATAGGGAGACAGAGAGAGCGGCAGAGACATTGACTATGATAAAAGATCTCTTGTTATTACAGGTATATTCGTTTGCTTTACCAAGCTCTGGACACTTAGGCACCCACATTAAATGAATAGTAGCCTACACAGCAGTCAAAGTTCGTAATTTATGTAGTGGAAAAACTCAGAATTGACTTTTATATGATAGTTTGAGCAACAGTTTGTGGTGTTTCTGTGTGTGACATATTTGGCTTCTCTTATGCTGCCTTAGAGAAAAATGGTTTGAGAGTCATTGCAAAATCATTGATTGTGAGCATGGGATTGAGTTAGAGTAACATCAGTGGAATGAATGTACTTTGTGTATGTGAACGAAGTAAACGGCACTACTTTAGGTGACTGCTGCTTCACTGAAAATAAGTCCGTAGTTCAAAAAAATTATTTGTTTGTGTTAAATTTTTTTATTATTATTGTTTATTTATTTATTTTTTTTTTTGAAATTGTCCTTTTTTAAATATGTCTCAAATATTTTATGAACTAAATGTAGGTATTAAGTTCGGTGATTGTACATATAAGTTCAATATGAACCCAAAGAAGAAGCAAATGTTGTTCTATGAGAGGATGTAATTTCGTGTCACTTTGTGGTGTTTGGTAGTAACTTTGATTGAACCCATGACACTTTGTATGCAAGGCGGGCATACTAACCATTGCACCATGGTTACTCCCTTTTCGCTCCATAGCATCACGTCCAAAAGGTGGACGAGAAAATGTAACAATATCAGAAATTATACGAAAAGTGAGCTTGCTCGTGAGCTAAACATATCGAGAGATGCAAGGCATATTGCAAGCGCACAAAAAATTTTTTTCTGATTCAATCACGAAATTAATTGATCCAATTAATTTTTTAATTGAAATGTCTTCAATCACGAAAATGATAGTATCAATCACCGTCTTAATTGGGCATCAAAAATATTTGATTAAACAATTAATTGATTTGATTTGAAAATTTCAATTAATTTTTTAATTGATTCAATTAAAAATTTAATTGATATTGATTACAAAACTCGATTAATTTCTTGAATTAAAAATTACTTTCTTATCTGACTTTGTGTTTTTAGTTTGATTAGAAAATTGATTGTTTGAAATAAATTTTTATTTAAAAATTGAAAAAAAAGTCCTTCACTTTTTAAGTGACTTAGTCCTTCGAGTTAAACAGTTTATATCAATTAATTTTTTAATTAAAAATTTAAAAATTTTTAATCTTTGACTTAATTAAATTAATTTAATTGATAAAAAAGTTAATTTATTAATTTAAAAACTTTTCAACTTCAATCAACTTTTTAATTGGAAATATTTTGGTGATATTTTTTCCGGTGAAATGAGCTTGGACTAAAAAGTACAAAAGCTAACCGATGCGCAAACAAAATTCAACTGGAAAAAGCCTAGCGGTTGATTCGCTTACACGAAAGTGGGCATTTACCGAACTTGGGTTTTCCGGTGAAAAATTGATTCGATAACGAGCAGTTTGTGAACAAACAAAAACTTACTTTCCAAATAGGTAAGCTAAAAATGTACACTTTCGATTAGCCACCAGAACCCAAGCGCCGCCTTATTTAAGGGAAATGCTGTGGTCGCCGTCGTATCCATTGATTGTGGGGCCCAAATAAATGCCGAATATTATCAGGAAAATATCTCAAAGGAAGTATTGAAACCCTGTACAGATAAACATTTCGGCCGCAGACTACGGACTCAGAACGCGTCAACCAACAATGGCTTAAAAAGGAAGTACCTCGCTTCCTCCACAATTTCATTTCTATAGAAAATTTTATCACAATTTTATTTCTATAAAAAATTTTGTCAAAATTTTATTGCTATAGCAAATTTTATTTCTATAGAAAATTTGGTCAAAATTTTATATCTATAAAAAGTTCTGCCAACATTTTATTTCTATACAAAATTTTATCAAAAATTTATTTCTATAGAAAATTTTGTCAAAATTATAGAGAACTTTGTCAAAATTTTATTTCTATAGACAGTTTTGTCAAAATTTTATTTCTATAGACAGTTTTGTCAAAATTTTATTTCTATAGACAATTTTGTCACAATTTTATTTGTATAGAAAATTTTGTCAAAATTTTATTTCTATAGTAAATTTTGTCAAAATTTTATTTCTATAGAAAATTTTGTAAATTTTGTCAAATTTATATTTCTATAGAAAATTTTGCGAAAAAAATTTTCTATACAAAAGTTTGCAAATTTTAATTCTATAGAAAATTTTGTGAAAATTTTGTTTCTATAAAAAATTTTGTCAAAATTTTTATCTATAGAAAGTTTTGTCATGTGTAATTTCTCTAGAAAATTTTGTCAAAATGTCATTTCCATGGAAAAGTTTGTCAAAATTGTATTTATACAGAAAATTTTGTCAACATTTTAATTCTATAGAAAATTTGGTCAAAATTTTATTTCTATAGAGCATTTTGACAAATTTTACTTCTATAGAAAATTTTGTTTCGATAGAAAATTGTTGCAAAATTTTATTTCTATAGACAATTTTGTAAAGATTTTATTTCTTCAGAAAATTTTGTCAAAATTATATTTCTATAGAAATATTTACGAAATTTTATTTCTATACAAAAGTTTGAAAAATTTTATTTCTATAGAAAATTTTGTGAACATTTTGTTTCTATAGAAAATTTTGTCAAAATTTTTATCTATAGAAAATTTTGTCAAAATCTTATAAAAAAATTGTATTTATACAGATATTGTTGTCAACATTTTATTTCTATAGAAATTTGGTCAAAATTTTATTTCCATAGAAAATTTTGTTTCGATAGAAAATTGTTGCAAAATTTTATTTTGTCAAGATTTGATTTCTTTAGAAAATTTTGTCAAAATTTCATTTCCATGGCAAATTTTGTCAAAATTGTATTTATACAGAAAATTTTGTCAAAATTTTATTTCTATAGAAAATTTGGTCAACATTTTATTTCTATAGAAAATTTTGTCAAAACTTTATTTCTATAGAAAATTTTGTCAAAAACTTATTTCTATAGAAAATTTTGGCAAAATTTTATTTCTATAGAAAAATTTTGTAACAATTTTATTTCTATAGAAAATTTTGTCAAAATTGTATTTCTATAGAAAATTGTGCGAAAAAAAATTTTCTATACAAAAGTTTGCCAAATTTTATTTCTATAGAAAATTTTGTACAAATTTTTGGCTATAGAAAATGTTGTCAAAATATTATTTCTATAGAAAATTTTATCAAAATTTCATTTCCATGGAAAATTTTGTCAAAATTGTATTTATACAGAAAATTTTGTGAACATTTTATTTCTATAGAAAATTTGGTCAAAATTTTATTTCTATAGAACATTTTGTCAAAATTTTATTTCTATAGAAAATTTTGCCAAAATTTTGTTTCTATAGAAAATTTTTGCAAAATTTTTTTTCTATAGACAATTTTGTCAAAATTTTATTTCTATAGAAAATTTTGTCAAAATATTATTTCTATAGACAGTTTTGCCAAAATTTTATTTCTATAGACAATTTTGTCAACATTTGTCAACATGTTGTCAAAATTTTATTTCTATAGTAAATTTTGTCAAAATTTTATTTCTATAGTAAATTTTGTCAAAATTTTATTTCTATAGACAATTTTGTCAAAATTTTATTTCTATAAAAAATTTTGTAATAATTTTATTTCTATAGAAAACTTGGACAAAATTTTATTTCTATAGAAAAGTTTGTGAAATTTTTTTCTACAGCAAATGTTGTCAAAATTTCATTTCTATAGAAAATGTTGTCAAAATTTTACTTCTATAGAAAATTTTGTTTCGATAGAAAATTTTTGCAAAATTTTATTTCTATAGACAATTTTGCCAAAATTTTATTTCTATAGAAAATTTTGTCAAAATTTTATTCCTATAGACAATTTTGTTAAAATTTTATTTCTATAGAAAATTTGGTCAAAATATTATATCAATAGAAAATTTTGTCAAAATTTTATTTCTATGGAAAATTTTGTCAAAATTGTATTTCTATAGAAAATTTTGTCAACATTTTTTTCTATAAAAAATTTTGTCACAATTTCATTTCTATAGAAATAAAAGTGTGTAAGTCGAAAACCTTTGCAACCAAAGCAACCGATCTACCAAACAGTAAAAAATCTACCATTTTCGACTATTGAAACTATCACAACAATGTAACTATTTAAAAAAATCAATGTCAATCAAAAATCATCCAGATTAATTTATTTTTCTAAATTTTATTACATTTCTAAATTTTCTTAAAAGAAATAATAATTATAATCGCAAAAGTAATATTTTGATCAGGCTTTAGCAAGAATATACGGCGATATGATCATTTTAACACCTACAACATCCGACTCCCCACTGCCCCATAATAATATACACAAACTATAATTCTATTACTTCTATTGCTTTAACCTACTCTCTTGCTCATAATCAATGCTCTCCTAATGACTATCTAATGGTTTTCTCTATGTCATCATAAAAAAAAAACAAAAACAATAATACGCAACAAACGAAAAAACACAGCTATTCAAATTAACACAATTAATATAGAGTAACTTAGCTTTCTAAATTTTATAACATTTATAATTTTCTTAAAACAAATAAGTTTAATTTTGCAAAAGTAATATTTTCATCGGCTTTGGCAATATTACACATATACAAAGTACATATTACTCTTATTACTTTAACCCACTCTCTTGTTCTCCATCAATGATCTGCTAATGATACACACCACTGACCAAACAACAGCTATTCAAAGTAACAAAACAAAGACAATATTTTTTTTTTTTTTTAAATTAAGTTTTCTCCATTTCAACAAATTGGCCATGTGGGTTATTATAGCCAATTCTTGCCTGTATTTGGCTACAACAAATTTTTCGTGTACACGAATACAAGATCACAATGTTAGAGAGTCTAATGGAAAATTCATATTCTTCTTCTTCTATCTCTAAGAATTCAATGCTTAATGAGTGTTGTCGCGTGTATGCCACTATTTCTGACTTGAGTTTTAGCTGAGTGAATCTCAGCTATTTGCTCATATAAATGACATAGCGCGCGTATGTGTGTGTGTGTGCGTTTAATGCATACCATTCCTTTTAAAGATTTTCAAGGTTACTGCGAGTGTAGTTTGCCCTACTTGCATGTGAATTGTCATTCTGGAAAGTAAGGGGTAGTTATATGTGCTCACATACTCTCATACAAATATAGGTGAATATTTTCTGTATAGATTCATCTTTACAAAACACTACCCTTCAAACATTTTATATAGTAAATATATATAAGCAAGTTTCGCCTTTTGAAGAAAAAGGCGAAATCATTTCCTTCTCAAGTTATTATAGAATAAATTGTCATCGGGATAAATCTATCAGCTATCAGACGAATCATTTGGAAATGAAATTGTGTGCAATATATAACAGCCACTGTAAAGATTAGCTATGTCGATTGAAGAAATGTATATCTAGATTGCCAGAAAACTTCACGGCAATTAAGTAGAATTTAAGTGGAAACGTTTGCAGGGTGATCGCTTATATGATTGTCCTCCATGCATTTATGCTTTATGTATGCATGTTGTGTGTGAGTGAGTATGAAATCTTGTTTATACACGCGTTTCTCATAGTCAACGAAAATCTACATACGTATATAACTACAAATCCCTTACAAATGAGAGGGAAGAGATTTCCATGGATTTTGTGGGAGGAAAGTAAGTTCATCATTAAGTTCGGGTAATTTTAAAACAATCGTAAGATTTCTCCTTTCATTGCCCCTCCTCTGCCTAGTTTACCGGGCGTTTTTTTTTTTTTTTTCTATCCACACTTCCTTCTTTACAAAATTTATTTTATGTATTTTTTATAAATGTATATCGCCTGTATGCATGAATGTCAACCAATATCTTTGAGAATGCACAAAGCTGTGTAATTATGGTTGTCGCTCTCTCTCTCATTTTCTCCGTGGTTTTTGTTTTTATTACTCAAGGAGTTGGGTTTCAGTTACTAATTAAAATGCACGCAATGCATAGACAAAGCAAACAAGCACATAATAACCAAGAAAAATGTTATCAGTAATAAAGGGGTGGAACGATCATCTTTAAATGTAAATACAATCTAATTTAGTTTAATTAAGTTAAATATTTATAAATTACATGTTATATAAAAAGTGGGAGTCATTGTAGTGCAATCATGGTTGCTACAGTTAGTAGAATTCTACTAAAAATGGTAAATTTTTTACTGTTTGGTAGACTGGTAGAATGGTTGTCCTCTTCAACTAAGAGGAACTTCAATTTTTTATAGAATTAAAATTTAGACAAAATGTTCTACAGAAATAAAATTTTGAGAAAATTTTCTATAGAAATAAAATTTTAGCAAAATTTTCTATAGAAATAAAATTTTGAGAAAAATTTCTAACGAAATAAAATTTTGAGAAAAATTTCTAACGAAATACAATTATGACGAAAATGTCTAGAGAAATAAAGTTTTGGCGAAATCTTCTATCGAAATAAAACTTTGGTAAAATGTTATATTGAAATAAAATTTTCCATAGAAATAAAATTTTGAAAAAAATTTTGAAAATAGATATTTGAGAAAATTTTCTATGGAAACAGAATTCTGCGAAAATTTTCTATAAAAATATAATTTTGGAAAAATTATAGTTATAGAAATAAAATTTTCTATAGAAATAAAATTTTGACAAAAAATTTTATAGAAATACAATTTTGACCAAATTTTCTATAGAAATAAAATTTTGACAAAATTTTCTACAGAAATAAAATTTAGTCAAACTTTTTATAGAAATAAAATTTTGACAAAATTTTCTATAGAAATAAAATTTTGCCAAATTTTCTATAGAAATAAAATTTTGCCAATTTTTCAATAGAAATAAAATTTTGACAAAAATTTCTATAGAAATAAAATTTTGACAAAATTCTCAATAGAAATGAAATTAAGAGAAAATTTGCTATTTAAATAAAAATTTGCCACAATTTTCTATAGAAATAAAATTTTGTCAATGTTTTCTATAGAAATAAAATGTTGGAAAGCTTTTTTATAAGAATAAATTTTTGGCAAAATTTTGTATAGAAATAAAATTTTGGCAAAGTATAGAACTAAAATTTGGCAAAGAAATAAAAATTTCGGCAAAATTATAATTATAGAAATAAAATTTTCTATAGAAATCAAATTTTGACAAAATTTTCTATAGAAATAAAAATCTGACACAATTTTCTATAGAAATGAAATTAAGAGAAAATTTGCTATTTAAATAAAAATTTGCCACAATTTTCTATAGAAATAAAATTTTGTCAAAGTTTTCTATAGAAATAATATGTTGGAAAACTTTTTTATATGAATAAATTTTTGGCAAAATTTTGTATAGAAATAAAATTTTGGCAAAGTAAAGAAATAAAATTTGGCAAAGAAATAAAAATTTCGGCAAAATTATAATTATAGAAATAAAATTTTCCATGGAAATAAAATTTTGACAAAATTTTCTATACACAGAAAAAAATATCACCAAAATATTTCCAATTAAAAAGTTAATTGAAGTTGAAAATTTTTTCAATTAATAAATTAATTGATACAATTAACTTTTTAATCATGATAGAAACATTGAGTTAATTAAGTCAATGATTGAAATTTTTAAAATGTTTAATTAAAAAATTAATTGATACAATTAACTTTTTAATCAAATTCGGAAGACTAATTCAGTTAAAAAAAGTGCTGATTTTTTTTACTTTTTTAATTAAAAATGTATTTCAAACAATCATTTGTTAATCCAAATAAAAACTCTAAGCCAATCTAACTAAGTAATTAAAAATAGTTACCTTTTTTTAATTAATAAATTAATTGCGTTTTGCAATCAACATCAATTAAATTTTTAATTGAATCAATTAAAAAATTAATTGAATTTTGCTGAAAAAATCAATTAATTTTTTAATCAAGAATTTTTTCTATGCCCAATTAAAACTGTGATTGATACTATCATTTTCGTGATTGAAGACATTTCAATTAAAAAATTAATTGGATCAATTAATTTGGTGATTGAATCAGAGAAAAAATTTTTTGTGTGTAGAAATAAAATTTTGACAAAATTGTCTATAGAAGTAAAATTTTGACAAAATTTTCTACAGAAATAAAATTTTGACAAAATTTGCTATAGAAATAAACCCAGCCAACTGCACTCAAATCGATGATTTGACGTTGGCAAAGGAAAAGAGATATGTTTGTACGAATTTATTTCGGCAAAGGCCGGCTATTATAAACCTTTTTTCAGAAGATTCAGGTGTGGTTCACTTTGGGTTTAGTGAATTCCCTGAATTTATTCTGATAATTGGTTGATAGTTTTGCTGCAAGTAGAGGATGCCGATGAGGAATGTAGTAATTCCGAAACGTGCGTCCACCCAACCATCTTGCAATCTATAGGGCTTTGCCCAAATAAATTTGACAAACATTCTTTTCCTCTGTTGGTTATGCTACACTTGTAGTTTAGTCAATGCATGGTTTTAAGATGAAATCAAAAACAACAAAATGAAATAAAATTTCGGCAAATTTTTTTATATAAATAAAATTTTGGCAACATTATAATTATAGAAATAAAATTTTCAATAGAAATAAAATTTTAACATAAATGTTTTTATGTTAGCCTGATATCAATGCAGGCTGGTTCAATGTCCAAATCATTTTAAACTAGAAATTATTACAATATTTATTCGAGCTTATTGGACAGGAAGATTAAGGGAATTGACATCATTAAGTTACTGAAAAGAAAATGCCAGATACCCATCTCGCAAGCCTGACTAATCTTCCTGTCCAATAAGCTCGAATAAATATTGTAGAAATTAAATGTTGACAAAATTTTCTATAGAAATAAAATTTAGAGAAAATTTGCTATAGAAATTAAATGTTGGCAGGTTTTCGGTAGTCGGCTTTGCCTAAATAAATTTGTGTAGAAATATCACACGCGTCCTTTGCCAAAGTCAAATCATCGATTTGAGTGCAGTATTGACAAATATACTTTTCCACTTTCGATTAAGCTACACAGAAAAAAATATTACCAAAATATATGTTTTTTCAGTTGATAAATTAATTGATACAATGAACTTTTTAATCAAGATAGAAACATTAAGTTAATTAAGTCAATGATTGAAAATTTTAAAATTTTTAATTAAAAATTTAATTGATACAATTAACTTTTTAATCAAATTCAGAAGACTAAGTCAGTTAAAAAAAGTGATGAACATTTCTTAATCCAAATAAAAACTCTAAGCCAATTCAGAATGTAATTGAAAATAGTTACCTTTTTAAATAAAACAAGTATATACAGCACTAAGTTCGGCCGGGCCGAATCTTAAATACCCACCACCATGAACCAAATATTAGGGTTTCCTTTGAAATTTCAGGAGGGCTTGAGGACTTGAGGACACTACCCGAAGATAAATTTAAAAATTTCACCTATGAGGACTATATCAGATTTTGGGTTTATACGAACCATTTTTGTTTGAGTTTTAGAGGAATCATTAACATCTCTTGTAAGTGTGCAAGAAAATTATAAAATAACGTCTTGATTTGAAATCTTAAATCTGTAGAAGTAAAATCTGGAAATTTTACATTGAGTTTCAAGCAATTTCTACACCCTCCAGAAGTGAAGTCGGTCTATATGGAGGCATTATCAAATGGACCGATAAAAACTTAATCCGATACGCGTTTTTGTGAGCCTAAAATACCAGAATACAATTTCAGGCAAATCAGATAAAAACTACGGTTTCTAGAAACCCAAGGAGTTAAATCGGGAGATCGTTCTTATGGGGGCTATACTAAAATATGGACCGATACTCACCGTTTTCGGCACACCTCTTTATGACCCGAAAATACATCTAGATTACCAATTTCAGGCAAATAAGATAAAAACTTCGGATTCTAGAAGCCCAAGAAGTAAAATCGGGAAATCGGTCTATATGGGGGCTATACCAAAATATGGACCGATACTCACCATTTTCGGCACACCTCTTTATGGTAAAAAAAAAATACCTCTAGATTTCAAATTTCAGGCAAATTGGATAAAAACTACGATTTCTATAAGCCCAAGACCCCAAATCGGGAGGTCGGTTTATATGGGGACTATATCAAAACCTGGACCGATATAGTCCATCTTCGAACTTGACCTGCCTGCAGACAAAAGACGAGCTTGAGCAAAATTTCAGCATGATTGCTTCATTATTGAAGACTGTAGCGTGATTACAACAGACAGACAGACGGACAGACGGACAGACGGACATCGTTATATTGTCTTAGAATTTCTCCCTGATCAAGAATATATATACTTTATATAGTCGGAAATCGATATTTCGATGTGTTACAAACGGAATGACAAACTTATTATACCCCCGTCACCATTCTATGGTGGTGGGTATAAAAATTAATTGGGGTTTGCATTCAAAATCAATTAAATTTTTAATTGAATCAATTAAAAAATTAATTGAAAATTGCTAATGACATCAATTAATTTTTTAATCAAGAATTTTTTCTATGCCCAATTAAAACTGTGATTGATACTATCATTTTCGTGATTGAAGACATTTCAATTAAAAAATTAATTGGATCAATTAATTTCGTGATTGAATCAGAAAAAATTTTTTTTGTGTGTACTATTGTATTTTAGTTAACAAAATTGGCAACATTTTCCATAGAAATAAAATTTTGACAAAATTTTCTATGGAAATAAAATTTGACAACATTTTCTATAGAACTAAAATTTTAGATAATTTTTTCTATAAAAATAAAAGTTCTTCTATAGAAACAAAATTTTAAAAAAATTGTCTATAGAAATACAATTTTTATAGAAATAATATTTCGACAAAAATTTCTATAGAAATAAAATTTTGGATAAATTTTTATAGACATAAAATATTTGCAAAATTTTCTATAGAAATAAAATATTGACAAAATATTCTATAGAAAAAATTTTTGGCAAACTGTTCTATAGAAATAAAATGTTGGCAAAATTTTCTATAGAAATTAAAATTTCTACAACTATACAAATTTGGGAACATTTTCTATAGAAATAAAATTTTGTTGTTGTTTTTGATTTCAGCTTAAAACCATGCATTGTCTAAACTACAAGTGTAATTTAACCAACAGAGGAAAAGAATGTTTGTCAATTTTATTTTTTATAGAAATAAAATATTATTTGTTTTGTTTTGTTATTGTTGGTTTTTGTTCTTTAAGCATAGTTGTTGTTTTTTGATTTCAGCTTAAAACCATGCATTGACTAAACTACATGTGTAGCTTAACCAACACCTGTTTGTCAAATTTATATGGACAAAGCCCTATAGACTGCAAGATGGTTGGATGGACGCACGTTTCGGAATTACCACATTCTTCATCAGCATCCTCCACTTGCAATAAAACTATCAACCAATTATCAGAATAAATTCAGACAGTTCATTAAACCCAACAATGAACCACACTTGAACCTTCCGAAAAAAAGTTTTGCGTGATAGCCGGCTTATGCCGAAATAAATTCGTATATGTTTGTACGGGGATGCTGATGAGGAATGTGGTAATTCCGAAACAATCTTACAGTCTATATAGGGCTTTGCCCAAATAAATTTAACAAACTTTCTTTTCCTCTGTTGGTTAAGCTACACTTGTAGTTTAGTCAATGCATGGTTTTAAGCTGAAATCAAAAAACAACAACAATGAAATAAAATTTTGGCAAAATTATAATTATAGAATAAATATTTTCTATAGAAATAAAATTTTCACAAAATTTTCTATAGAAATAAAATTTTCTCAAAATTTTCTATAGAAATAATATTTTGACAAAATTTTTTATACAAATAAAATTCTGATAAAATTTTCTATAGAAAAAAAATTTGACACAATTTTCGATAGAAATAAAATGTTGGCAAAATTTTCTGTTAATAATAATTTGATGGCAAAATTTTGTATAGAAAGAAAATTTTGGCAAAATTTTCTATAGAAACAAAATTTTGAAAAAATTTCTATAGAAATAAAATTGCGACAAAATTTCTGTAGAAATAATATTTAAGCAAAATTTTGTGTAGAAATAAAATTGTATTTGATGTTTTGATTTCAGCTTAAAACCACTGAGTTGACTAAATTACAGAGGAAAAATAGTTTTGTCAAATTTATTTGGGCACAGCTCTATAGAGTGCAAGACGGTTGGACGGACAGCCGTTTCGGAATTACCACAGTCCTCAGCAGCATCCTCTACTTGCAGAAAAATTATCAACCAATTATCAGAATAAATTCGGGTAATTCGCTAAACTCGAAAACAGGTTTTATTGAGGCTTTGCCTCAATAAATTTGTGTACAAATATAACACGTGTCCTTTGCCAAAGTCAAATCATCGATTTGAGTGCCGTATTGACAAATATACTTTTCGTCTTTTGATTAAGCTCTTGTAGTTTAGTTTAAAAAAATGTTTTGAAGAAAAAATTGGCAAAATTTTCCATAGAAATAAAATTTTGGCAAAATTTTCTATGGATAAAAATTTTGCCTAAATTTTCTATAGAAATAAAATTTTGAAAAAAAATTCTATATAAATAAAATTTGGTTAAGCTAGTTTAGTTAAAAAAATGTTTGGAAAAAAAAATTGGCAAAATTTTCCATAGAAATAAAATTTTGACAAAATTTTCTATGGAGATAAAATTTGACAAAATTTTCTATAGAACTAAAATTTTGGATAAATTTTTCTATATAAATAAAATTTGGAAAAAATGTTCTAGGGAAATAAAATTTTGGCAAAATTTTCTATAGAAATACAATTTTTATAGAAATAAAATTTCGAAAAAAATTTCTATAGAAATAAATTGTTGTATAATTTTTTTATAGACATAAAATATTTGCAAAATTTTCTATAGAAAGAAAATATTGACAAAATATTCTATAGAAATACAATATTGGCAAAATTTTCTATAGAAATAAAATTTTGGCAAAATTTTGTATAGAAATTAAAATGTCTATGGAAATAAAATTTTGTCAAAATTTTCTATTGAAATAAAATTTTGTCAAAATTTTCTATTGAAATAAAATGACAAATAAGTTTAGAAAATTTTGACAAAATTTTCTATAAAAATTTTTTCGGCACAATTTTCTATAGAAATAAAATTTTGAAAAAGTTTTCCAAAATTTTCCAAGAGATTTTTTTTATGGTCAAATTTTCATGCTATATTGAATGTATTATGGTCCCACTATTCCCACAGCATCCAGAAGCTTATAGATTTGAATCTATTTAAAACACGATTAATTTATTTTTATACCCTCCACCATAGGATGGGGGTATATTAACTTTGTCATTCCGTTTGTAACACATCGAAATATTGCTCTAAGACCCCCTAAAGTATATATATTCTGGGTCGTGGTTGTGAGTCGATCTGAGCATGTCCGTCCGTCCGTCCATCCGTCTGTTGAAATCACGCTTACTTCCGAACGAAACAAGCTATCGCCTTGAAACTTGGCACAAGTAGTTGTTATTGATGTAGGTCGTATGGTATTGCAAATGGGCCATATCGGTCCACTTTTACGTATAGCCCCCATATAAACCGATCCCCGATTTGGCTTTCGGAGCCTCTAAGAGAAGCAAATTTCATCCGACCCGGCTGAAATTTGGTACATGGTGTTAGTATATGGTCTTTAACAACCATGCAAGAATTGATCCACATCGGTTCATAATTATATATAGCCCCCATATAAACCGATCACCCGATTTGGTTTTCGGAGCCTCTAAGAGTAGCAATGTTCATCCGATCCGGCTGAAATTTGGTACATGGTGTTAGTATATGGTCTCTAACAGCCGTGCAAAAATTGGTTCACATCGGTCCATAATCACATATAGCCCCCATATAAACCGATACCCCGATTTGACTTTCGGAGCCTCTAAGAGAAGCAAATTTCATCCGATCCGGCTGAAATTTGGTACATGGTGGTAGTATATGGTCTTTAACAACCATGCAAGAATTGGCCTACATCGGTTCATAATTATATATAGCCCCCATATAAACCGATCCCCAGATTTGGCTTGCGGAGCCTCTAATAGAAGCAAAATTCATCTGATCCGGCTGAAATGTGGTACATTGTGTTAGTATTTGGCCTCAAACACCCATGCAAAAATTGCTCGAAATAGGTCCATAATTATATATAGCCCCCATATAAACCGATCACCAGATATGACCTCCAGTGCCCCTTGGAAGAGCAAAATTCATCTGATTCAGTTGATATTTGGTACGTGGTGTTAATATATGGTATCCAACAACCATGCAGGAATTGGTTCATATCAGTCCATAATTGTATATAACCCCCAAATAAACCGATCCCCAGATTTGACTTCCGGTGCCTTTTGGAGAAGCAAAATTCATCCGATCTGGTTGAAATTTGGTACGTGGTGGTAGTATATGATATTTAACAACCATGCCAAAAGTGGTTCATATTAGTCCATAATCATATATAGGTCCCATATAAACCGATCCCGATATTTGGTTTTGGAGCCTCTTGCAGGCCCTTAACAACCATGCCTAACTAGTTCCATATCGGTCTATAGTTATATATAGCCCTCGGATAAATCGATCCCCAATCACACAAAAATTGGTCCATATCATAATTCTATATAGCCCCCATATAAGCGACACCCATATTTCAATTTCCATGTCGATTCGTAATTATTTGTAGATTTGCCTACACATACCTTTTTCGTCTAATATATACCACGTATGGACTAACTCCCAATTTAGAAAACGATGTTAAGAAGTTTTAAGATACCACAACCCAAGTAATTCGATTGTGGATGAGAATCTTCCGTAGAAGTTTCTACGCAATCCATGGTGGAGAGTACATAAGATTCGGCCTGGCCGAACTTACGGCCGTATATACTTCTTATTATTGTCAAAATTTTCATTTAATTTTAAATTTACAAGACCTCATTTGAGTAAACCCATACTACTGCTTTCAAAAGTTACGACCCACCCTAACACATTTTTCCCTTTAACACACAACTATAAATTTCGCATTCAGTGGAAACAAATGAAAGCTCTAAAGGATAATGTCATCGTCGTCGTCGTCGTCAATGCACTTGCAATGTTTGTTCATGTTGTTGACTAACAAAATGGATGGATGGATGGATGGATGGCCGCTAGTGCTGCTACTTATGTGTGACTGTAACTATCGAGGATACGGATGTGAATGCCAACACACCACTGGCTTTTGTAGTGTGACAGTTGTAGTAGTAGTAGTAGTAGTCATAGTTATGGCTTCTGTAGTATAGTAGTAGGAGAGATGTTAGCGTAGTGGGTTAACATTTTGTGGTTATCACCATATCATTGCAACTACGAATGGAATATTGTCCCTGGTTACTTTGGTTTGGTTGTTTCACTGGGTTAGTAGTGGTATGTTGTCATCATTGCTAGAATTTATGTTAAACTTTTGGATGATTTACTTTTTATGTTGTTGTTGGATTTATTTATTTCTTCATTAAATGATTATTCTATCCATAGGCTTGCCATATACTAATAACAATTAATTCGATTTATTAATAGAACTTTAACAACAATTTATCCAGAAAGACTTTGAATGAATTTGTTTGGTAATATTTTCGATGGAAAAAAACATGGTTTTTAAATGAGATGACGGCTGAAAGAAATACTATTGTTTAGAGGGAATTTCTTGTAAAAAGAGCATGGGTAGATCACATAACAGATTGGCTGATAACTCCCCGGTCTAACAAAGAAAAAGTATATACGGCCGTAAGTTCGGCCAGGCCGAAGCTTATGTACCCTCCATCATGGATTGCGTAGAAACTTCTTCTAAACACTGCCACCCACAATCGAATTACTTAAGTTGCGGTAACGCTTGCCGATGACAAGGTATCTTAAAACCTCCTAACACCATCTTCTAAATTGTATGTAAGTCCATACGTGGTATATATTAAATCAAAAAAGATCGATCCAATACGTATATAATTCAGTTTGACAAAGTAGACATAAAATTTTGACAAAATTTTCTACAGAAATAAAATTTTAACAAATTTTTCTATAGAAATAAAATTTTCACAAAATTTTCTATAGAAATAAAAATTTTCACAAAATTTTCTATAGAAAGAAAATTTTGACAAAAATGCCTACAGATATAAAATTTTAACAAAATTTTCTATAGAAATAAACTTTTGACAAAATTTTCTATAGAAATAAAATCTTGGTAGATTATTTTTGGCTCGAGTGACAACCATGATTATGAACCGAATAAAATTTGAACAAAATTTTCTATAGAAATAACACTTTGACAATGATGAACATTTTATTATGAACCGAATAAAATTTTAACAAAATTTTCTCTGGAAATAAAATTGTGACAAAATTTTCTATAGAAATAAAATTTTGGTAGATTATTTTTGGCTCTAGTGGCAACCATGATTATGAACCGATATGGAGCAATTTTTGTGTAATTGGACCAATTTTGGTATGGTTGTTAGCGACCATATACTAACACCACGTTCCTAATTTGAACCGGATCGGATGAATTTTGCTCCTCCAAGAGGCTCCGGAGGTCAAATCTGGAGAACGTTTTATATGGGGGCTATATATAATTAAGGACCGATATGGACCAATTTTTGCATGGTTGTTAGAGACCTTATACCAAAACCATGTACCAAATTTCAGCCGGATCGGATGAAATATGCTTCTCTTAGAGGCTCCACAAACCAAATCTGGGGATCGGTTTATATGGGGGCTATATATAATTATGGACCGATGTGGACCAATTTTTGCATGGTTGTTAGAGACCATATACCAACATCCTGTACCAAATTTCAGCCGGATCGGATGAAATATGCTTCTCTTAGAGGCTCCACAAGCCAAATCTGGGGATCGGTTTATATGGGGGGCTATATATAATTATGGACCGATATGGACCAATTTTTGCATGGTTGTTAGAGATCATATACCAACACCATGTACCAAATTTCAGCCGGATCGGATGAAATATGCTTCAGTTAGAGGCTCCACAATCCAAATCTGAGGGTCCCTTTATATGGGGGCTATACGTAAAATTGGACCGATATGGCCCATTTTCAATACCATCCGACCTACATCGATAACAACTACTTGTGCCAAGTTTCAAGTCGGTTGCTTGTTTCGTTCGGAAGTTAGCGTGATTTCAACAGACGGACGGACGGACGGACAAGCTTAGATCGACTCAGAATTTCACTACGACCCAGAATATATATACTTTATGGGGTCTTAGAGCAATATTTCGATGTGTTACAAACGGAATGACAAAGTTAATATACCCCCATCCTATGATGGAGGGTATAAAAACACATTTTTTTGTCAAAATTCGTTTTTATTATTCAACATAGTTCCCTTCAAGAGCGAAACAACGATTATAACGACCTTCCAATTTTTTGACACCATTTTGGTAGTTCTCCTTTGTTTTGCCTCAAAATAGGCCTCAGTTTCAGCGATCACCTCTTCATTGCAGCCTAATTTTTTTCCCTGCGAACATCCTTTTGAGGTCTGAGAACAAGAAAAAGTCGCTTGGGCCAGATCTGTGGAATACGGTGGGTGGGGAAACAATTCGAAGCCCAATTCATGAATTTTTGCCATCGTTCTCAATGACTTGTGGCACAGTGCGCTGTCTTGGTGGAACAACACTTTTCTCTTCTTCATATGGGGCCGTTTTGCCGCGATTTCGACCTTCAAACGCTCTAATAACGCCATATAATAGTCACTGTTGATGGTTTTTCCCTTCTCAAGATAATCGATAAAAATTATTCCATGCGCATCCCAAAAACAGAGGCCATTACTTTGCCAGCGAACTTTTGGGTCTTTCCACGCTTCGGAGACGCTTCAGCGGTCGATCGATTGGACTCAGGAGTGTAGTGATGGAGCCATGTTTCATCCACTGTCTCATATCGCCGGAAAAACTCGGGTGTATTACGAGTTAACAGCTGCAAACACCGCTCAGAATCATCAACACGTTGTTGTTTTTGGTCAAAAGTGAGCTTGCGCGGCACCCATTTTGCACAGAGCTTCCGCATATCCAAATATTGATGAATGATATGACCAACACGTTCCTTTGATATCTTTAAGTCCTCTTCTATCTCGATCAACTTCATTTTACGGTCATTCAAAATCATTTGGTGAATTTTTTTGATGTTTTCGTCGGTAACCACCTCTTTCGGGCGTCCACTGCGTTCACCTTCTTCGTGCTCATTTCACCACGCTTGAATTTTGCATACCAATCAATTATTGTTGATTTCTCTGGGACAGAGTTCGGAAACTCATTATCAAGCCAAGTTTTTGCTTCCACCGTATTTTTCCCTTCAGAAAACAGTATTTTATCAAAACACGAAATTCCTTTTTTCCATTTTTTCACAATAACAAAAGTTGCTTCACAAAAGACGCTCTATCTCACAAACTAATTGACTTACAGACGTCAAATTTTGACACGAATCATTTGAAGGTTGGTACTACATAAAAATAGTATGCATAGTATAAAAAAAAAATAGTATGCATATAGTATAAAAATAGTATGCATTTAATACTAGCAACGTCATCTATGTGTCAGACCGGGGACTTATCAGCCAACCTTATGTGTGGCTCGAAGTTTTCATAAAATATTGTAACCCGAATATGTGGATCTACAAAGTGGTGCAGGATATAATATAGTCAGCCTCTCTCGATTTTAGACTTTCCTTACTTGTTTTTTTTTTTTTTTAATGAAACTTATTATGTGATTGATAAACCTGGACATAGATGACTCCAAGGACATCTAGGGACCAAAAAAAAAAACTTTTTCGCCCACAAAATGTACCGGTTCAGTGCCATAAAGAATACCACTATATGTTTTTTAATCAAATCAAATTAAGCTTACGATTCAGCCTATATGGAATTTATTTAACATTAAATTAACAATAAAAAAAATATCTTAATTAAATTACTTGCTGCCTAATATATTCTTTTAATAAACACAAAACTAAAATTTTTTCCTATAAAAACCAGAACACTTGCTTAACTTCATAGTACAACGGAAGTATATGACAGACAATTTTTCATGTTAACAGGACCATAACGAAATGTCTGACACAATAAAAGTTCATGAACTGTCAGTGGGTAAAGACATAATCGCAATAGTGGATCTTACAAAAGGCATAACATTACCCAAGTGGGATGGGGGAATATAAGAATAAATGTTTAACCATCATAGGATGGGAGAAATACAAATCTTACCATTCTGATTTTAAAGCACCAAAATATTGGTCTCTCTATTTGCTATAACATTTTGACAAAATTTTCTATAGAAATCAAATTTTGGCCCAATTTTCTATAAAAATAAAATTTTCTACAAAAATAAAATTTTGAAAAAATTTTCTACAAAAATAAAATTTTGAAAAAATTTTCTATAGAAATAAAATATTGACAAAATTTTCTATAAGAATTAAAATTTTGACAAAAATTTCTATAAAAATAAAATTTCGACAAAATTTTCTATAGAAAACAAAAATAAAGTCTAAAGTCGGGCGGAGCCGACTATATTATACCCTTCACCATTATGTAGACCACAATTTGTGTTACCATCTCAACTCCTTCAAATTTGTTGGGAGTTATTATCAAGGTTTATATTCCCAAAAAAAAAAATATTTATATCTGAAACGATTTGGAGAAAATTTGTTGTACTTCTACAAAATCGCTGGGATGAAACACAATGTTAGTAAAAAAAACAAGTAAGTAAAGTCTAAAGTCGGGCGGGGCCGACTATATTATACCCTTCACCCCTATGCAGGCCAAAATTTGTGTTACCATCTCAACTACTTCACATTTGCTGGAAGCTATATAAAGGAGGCAATTTTTTTACTTCTACACAATCTCTAGAATTAAAATTTAAATCGGCTAACGCTATCCAGTTAATTGGAGGAAACTTCCATTGAAAATGGGTCTAAAATGTATAACAGTCTACCTTATTTCCCCATCTCTGGTGTACGTATATATAATCTGAACCGATTTTGACTAAATTTGACATGTATAGTTAGAATAATAATTCTGCAATCTATGCGAAATTTCACGTAAATGGGAGAATCATTTTGGCCTCCGTGGTCATATGGTTGTAAATCGGGCGAAAGATATATATGGGAGCTATATCTAAATCTGAACCGATTTCAACAAAATTTGACACGCTTAACGATACTATTAAACGTACTCCTTGTGCGAAATTTGAAGCAAATCAGGGCAAACCTCTGGCTTTTGAGGCTATATGAGTCTAAATCGGGCGAAAGATATATATATATATATATATATGGGAGCTATATCTCAAACTGAACTGAACAAACTTACTATAGAAATAAAATATTGACAATTTTTTGTTTTTTTTAATAAAATTTTGACAAAATTTTCTATAGAAATAAAATTTTGACAAAATTTTCTATAGAAATAAAATTTTGACAAAATTTACTATAGAAATAAAATTTTGACAACATTTTCTATAGAAATAAAATTTTGACAAAATTTTCTATAGAAATAAAATGTTGACAAAATTTTCTATAGAAATAAAATTTTGACACAATTTTCTACAGAAATAAAATTTTGATAAAATTTCCTTTAGAAATAAAATTTTGACAAAATTTTCTATAGAAATGAAATTTTGACAAAATTTTCTATAGAATTAAAATTTTGACAAAGTTTTCTATAGAAATAAAATTTTGACAAAATTTTCTATAGAAATAAAAAGTTAACAGAATTTTCTATAGAAATAAAATTTTTACAAAATTTTCTATAGAAATAAAATTTTGCCACAATAATTTTGACAAAATTTTCTTTAGAAATAAAATTTTGGCAAATTTTTCACTAGAAATAAAATTTTGACAAAATTTTCTATAGAAATAAAATGTAGACAAAACTTTCTATAGAAATAAAATTTTGACAAAATTTTCTTTAGAAATAAAATTTTGACAAAATTTTCTATAGAAATAAAATTTTGACATAATTTTCTACTGAAATAAAATTTTGAGAAAATTTTTTATAAAAATAAAATTTCGACATAATTTTCTACTGAAATAAAATTTTGAGAAAATTTTTTATAAAAATAAAATTTCGACAAAATTTTCTATAGAAGTATAATTAATAAAGTTTTCTATAGAAATAAAATCTTAACAAAATTTTCTATAGAAATAAAATTTTGGCTGTATTGTCTATAGACATACAGTTTTGACAATATTTTCTTAAGAAATCAAATTTTGGCCCAATTTTCTATAAAAATAAAATTTTCTACAAAAATAAAATTTTGAAAAAATTTTCTATAGAAATAAAATATTGACAAAATTTTCTATAAGAATTAAAATTTTGACAAAAATTTCTATAAAAATAAAATTTCGACAAAATTTTCTATAGAAAACAAAAATAAAGTCTAAAGTCGGGCGCAGCCGACTATATTATACCCTTCACCATTATGTAGACCACAATTTGTGTTACCATCTCAACTCCTTCAAATTTGTTGGGAGTTATTATCAAGGTTTATATTCCCAAAAAAAAAAAAAAATATTTATATCTGAAACGATTTGGAGAAAATTTGTTGTACTTCTACAAAATCGCTAGAATTAAAAATTAAATGGGCTAACACCCTGGGATGAAACACAATGTTAGTAAAAAAAACAAGTAAGTAAAGTCTAAAGTCGGGCGGGGCCGACTATATTATACCCTTCACCCCTATGTAGGCCAAAATTTGTGTTACCATCTCAACTACTTCACATTTGCTGGAAGCTATATAAAGGAGACAATTTTTTTACTTCTACAAAATCTCTAGAATTAAAATTTAAATCGGCTAACGCTATCCAGTTAATTGGAGGAAACTTCCATTGAAAATGGGTCTAAATGTATACAGTCTACCATATTTCCCCAACTCTGGTGTACGTACATATGGGAGCTATATATAATCTGAACCGATTTTGACTAAATTTGACATGTACAGTTAGAAAAATAATTCTATGCGAAATTTCACGTAAATGGGAGAATAATTTTGGCCTCCGTGGTCATATGGTTGTAAATCGGGCGAAAGATATATATGGGAGCTATTTCTAAATCTGAACCGATTTCAACAAAATTTGACACGCTTAACGATACTATTAAACGTACTCCTTGTGCGAAATTTGAAGCAAATCAGGGCAAACCTCTGGCTTTTGAGGCTATATGAGTCTAAATCGGGCGAAAGATATATATGGGAGCTATATCTAAATCTGAACTGATTTCAACCAAATTTAGCACACTGAATGATACTCTTAAACATACTCCTTGTGCAAAATTTTAAGCAAATCAGGGAAAAACTCTGGCTTTTGCGGTAATATTACTCGAAATCGGACGAAAGATATATATGGGAGTTATATCTAAATCTGAACCGATATCAACCAAATTTAGCACAATAAACAATACAATTAAACGTGCTCCTTGTGCAAAATTTGAAGCAAATCACGACAAAACTCTGTTTTTTTTAATAAAATTTTAACAGAATTTTCTATTGAAATAAAATTTTGACAAAATTTTCTATAAAAATAAAATTTTGACAAAATTTTCTATAGAAATAAAATTTTGACAACATTTTCTATTGAAATAAAATTTTTACAACATTTTCTATTGAAATAAAATTTTGACAACATTTTCTATTGAAATAAAATTTTGACAACATTTTCTATAGAAATAAAATTTTGACAAAAATTTCAATAGAGACAAAATTTTCTATAGAATTGGAAATTAGAGGGATCCTCTTCGTTAAGGCACTCGTAGGTCTATTTCCCTCAGGGTGTTATGGGGCTGTCAGTAACTTTGCTTTATTTCTAAATAAAAAGAAGTTAAATGATTTTCTATAGAAATAACATGTTGAAAATTTTTCAATAGAAATAAAAGTTTGACAAAATTTTCTATAGAAATAAAATTTTTACAACATTTTCTATAGAAATAAAATGTTGACAAAATTTTCTATAGAAATAAAATTTTAACAAAATTTTTTATAGAAATAACATTTTTACAAAATTTTCTATAGAAGTAAAATTTTCTATAGAAATAAAATTTTAACAAAATTTTCTATAGAAATAAAATTTTGACAAAATTTTCTAGAGAAATAAAATTTTGCCACAATTTTCTATAGAAATAAAATTTTGACAAAATTTTTACTATAGAAATAAAATATTGATTGACAATTTTTTGTTTTAATAAAATTTTGACTAAATTTTCTATAGAAATAAAATTTTGACAAAATTTTCTATAGAAATAAAATTTTGACAAAATTTACTATAGAAATAAAATTTTGACAACATTTTCTATAGAAATAAAATTTTGACACAATTTTCTATAGAAATAAAATGTTGACAAAATTTTCAATAGAAATAAAATTTTGACACAATTTTCTACAGAAACAAAATTTTGATAAAATTTCCTTTAGAAATAAAATTTTGACAAAATTTTCTATAGAAATGAAATTTTGACAAAATTTTCTATAGAATAAAAATTTTGACAAAGTTTTCTATAGAAATAAAATTTTGACAAAATTTTCTATAGAAATAAAAAGTTAACAGAATTTTCTATAGAAATAAAATTTTTACAAAATTTTCTATAGAAATAAAATTTTGCCACAATAATTTTGACAAAATTTTGTTTAGAAATAAAATTTTGGCAAATTTTTCACTAGAAATAAAATTTTGACAAAATTTTCTATAGAAATAAAATGTAGACAAAATTTTCTATAGAAATAAAATGTAGACAAAATTTTCTTTAGAAATAAAATTTTGACAAAATTTTCTATAGAAATAAAATGTTGACACAATTTTCTATAGAAATAAAAATTTGACAAAATTTTCTATAGAAATAAAATTTTGACAAAATTTTCTACTGAAATAAAATTTTGAGAAAATTTTTTATAAAAATAAAATTTCGACAAAATTTTCTATAGAAGTATAATTAATAAAGTTTTCTATAGAAATAAAATCTTAACAAAATTTTCTATAGAAATAAAATTTTAGCTGTATTGTCTATAGGCATACAGTTTTGACAATATTTTCTTAAGAAATAAAATTTTCACCAAATTTTCTATAGAAATAAAATTTTGACAAAATTTTCTATAGAAAAAAATTTTTGACAAAATTTTCTATAGAAATAAAATTTTGACAAAATTTACTATAGAAATAAAATTTTGACAAAATTTTGTATAGAAATAAAATTTGACAAAATTTTCTATAGACATAAAATTTTGACAAAATTTACTATAGAAATAAAATTTTGACAAAATTTTCTATAGAAATAAAATTTTGACAAAATTTTTTATAAAAGTACAATTTGACAAAATTTTCTATCGAAATAAATTTGATAAAATTTTCTTTAGAAATAAAATTTTGACAATCTTTTCTATAGAAATAAAATTTTGACAAAATTTTCTACAGACATAAAATTTTGACAAAATTTACTATAGAAATAAAATTTTGACAAAATTTTCTACAGAAATAAAATTTGATAAAATTTCCTTTAGAAATAAAAAGTTAACAGAATTTTCTATAGAAATAAAATTTTTACAAAATTTTCTATAGTAATAAAATTTTGCCACAATAATTTTGACAAAATTTTCTTTAGAAATAAAATTTTGACAAAATTTTTACTAGAAATAAAATTTTGACAAAATTTTCTATAGAAATAAAATGTAGACAAAATTTTCTATAGAAATAAAATTTTGACAAAAATTTCTTTAGAAATAAAATTTTGACAAAATTTTCTATAGAAATAAAATTTTGACAAAATTTTCTATAGAAAAAAATTTTGACACAATTTTCTATAGAAATAAAAATTTAACAAAATTTTCTTTAGAAATAAAATTTTGACAAAATTTTCTACTGAAATAAAATTTTTGAGAAAATTTTTTATAAAAATAAAATTTCGACAAAATTTTCTATAGAAGTATAATTAATAAAGTTTTCTATAGAAATAAAATCTTAACAAAATTTTCTATAGAAATAAAATTTTGACAAAAATTTCTATAAAAATAAAATTTTCGACAAAATTTTCTATAGAAAAAAATTCCGACAAAATTTTCTATAGAAATATAATTTTGACACAATTTTCTACAGAAATAAAATTTTGACAAAATTTTCTATAGAAATAAAATTTGACAAAATTTTCTATAGAAATAAAATTTTGACAAAATTTACTATAGAAATAAAATTTTGACAAAATTTTGTACAGAAATAATATTTGACAAAATTTTCTATAGACATAAAATTTTGACAAAATTTTCTACTGAAAATAAAATTTTTGAGAAAATTTTTTATAAAAATAAAATTTCGACAAAATTTTCTATAGAAGTATAATTAATAAAGTTTTCTATAGAAATAAAATCTTAACAAAATTTTCTATAGAAATAAAATTTTGACAAAAATTTCTATAAAAATAAAATTTCGACAAAATTTTCTATGGAAAAAAAATTCCGACAAAATTTTCTATAGAAATATAATTTTGACACAATTTTCTATAGAAATAAAATTTTGACAAAATTTTCTATAGAAATAAAATTTTGACAAAATTTTCTATAGAAATAAAATTTTGACAAAATTTACTATAGAAATAAAATTTTGACAAAATTTTGTATAGAAATAATATTTTGACAAAATTTTCTATAGACATAAAATTTTGACAAAATTTACTATAGAAATAAAATTTTGACAAAATTTTCTATAGAAATAAAATTTTGAAAAATTTTTATAAAAGTACAATTTTGACAAAATTTTCTATCGAAATAAAATTTTGATAAAATTTTCTTTAGAAATAAAATTTTGACCGAATTTTCTATAGAAATAAAATTTTGACAAACTTTTCTATAGAAATAAAATTTTGACAAAATTTTCTATAGAAATAAAATTTTTACAAAATTTTTCTTCAGGAATAAAATTTTTACAAAATTTTCTATAAAAATAAAATTTTGATAAAATTTTCTTTAGAAATAAAATTTTGACCGAATTTTCTATAGAAATAAAATTTTGACAAAATTTTCGATAGAACTAAAATTTTGACAAAATTTTCTAATAAAATAAAAAAAAAAACAAAAAATATTTTTAAAAATTATAATGTACTTATGATATTTATTTTTTGGTTGTAATTTTTATAAAATATATATCCGCAGGCCGGCCAATACACCAGGGTATTTTCCATAAAATAATAAGTTAACAAATTTTGCATTGCCCCTTCTGCTATCTTAAACAAGGAACAATACATTTTATAGATGTTTAGCAAGTAAAAAAAACCAAAACTATTTCAAAACAGGAAACTACAACAAAACAGCCATATACTTATGTTTAAAAAGTTATCATCAAATCTAACCTTTTTACATAACTCAGCATTTTGCATTGCCTACAGACAAAAACAACAAAATTTGGTTGTTTATAGCCTAAATGCTATAAACACCCAAGAAACAACAACAACGACAATATCGCTAACGCTAACAATAGAAAATCCCCCATAGAATTGGTATAAAAGATCTTTCGACAATGGTTATACTCATCCTGGGCAGCCATGGGCTAAAAATTTTAGTTCTTCCTATTTTTGTTTTTTTATTTTTTTTTTTTTTTGCAAAAACCAAGAAGCGACCTAAACAAGCCTTCAAGTCAAGGAAGTAGGCAAAGATTTAAAAAAAGGCAAAATAAAAAACAAAACGAACCAACAATGACGGTGACGGCTACAATAACAACAACAACAGAATAAATGAAGAAAACAAACAACACCAAAATAAAAAAACAACAATGCTTGCATGGAATAAAAGTACCCAAATCAAATTTAAGTGTTTGATTTTAAGCATAATTTATTAGGTCATGTTCGTTGTAACAATGTAACAGTGTATTGGGTATAAGGGTAAAAGTGTTTGTAGCTGTGTATATGTACAAGTTTGTTGATAGGTTTAACACAAAACGTAAATCACACACACACCTAAAAACCCTGAAATTGTATACTTCCATTTAAATTGATACATGTATACATTTAACGCGATAAAAAATTCGTATACCCTTCATTATGAAAATAGTATTAAATCAGTTTCGAAAAATTTTCTAAGGTAAAATGTGTGTGTTTTTTATCAATAACTATATTCTCTCTTAAACATAATATCCTCTACCTCTTTCTCTCTCTCTCTCTCTCTCTCTCTCTCTCTCTTCTTGCATCAAGATTATAAGTTAGGTAATGGGGAGATCGCTCACCCCACTGATACAAGAAACAAACAGAATGACAAGCATATCATACTTAGCATAGCATACTTTCACTGAAGAGAAACTATTATAACATATACATACAATATTAAGAGAATATAGAGGAAGTATACACAAGAGAAGTGAAGAGTTGAACATGACTACAAAAGGCTTCAGAGAAACTGGTATTTGTGGTATATCACAGTGAGAGTATAATTCTTGCGTGTGTGTATGTGTGCGTTTGTGTTCATTTAACTTCTTTTTATTTAGAAATAAAGCAAAGTCACTGACAGTCCCATAAACCCCTGAGGGAAATAGGCCTACGAGTGCCTTAACAAAGAGGATCCCTCTAATTTCCCCCAGCAAAATCACAAACCGTAAAGATACCATTTCGCAAATCATTTTTTTAGGCGTGGGAAATTTGGTTTTTTTTCTGTGTTTTGGGACAAAAAAACCAAGTGTCAGCAATAAATTTTAGAGACAAAACAAAAACAACCAAAATGAGGTGGTGCTTAAGAAATTGCAAAGTTTTTTTTTGGTTTTTAATTTAAATGTTTCCACCATGAAGTTAAGGTTCCAGCATCTAATGAAATAAATGGTAGCTTAATTAAAATAGGGAAATTTTCATATCTGCTAGTATTGTACTTTTTTATTTATTTGTAATTATAATAAATAATTAAATCTAAAATGAGAAAATATTTTTTTTAACAAGTGTAATTGTGATAAAAAATGTAAAGGACTAAAGAAATGTTTACCAATCATCAGAGAAGGAGTTCTTTACGAAGACGAGGTGGGTAATGCATCAAAGTAAACCGCTATATTTTCGCATTATTGTTCTAAAGCAAAACAAAACGCCAGTTTGTTTGATCACAAACTGCTTAATTTGGAATGGCACTTCATCGAAGAAAACCAAACTCAAAATTTTGTCAAAATTTTATTTTTTTAGAAAATTTTGTCAAAAATTTATTTCTATAGAAAATTTTGTCAAAATTTTGTTTCTACAGAAAATTTTGTCAAAAAGTTATTTCTATAGAACATTTTGTCAAAATTTTACTTCTATAGAAAATGTCAAAATGTTATTTCTATAGAACATTTTGTCAAAATTTTATTTTTATATCCTGCGCCACACTGTGGAACAGGGTATTATAAGTTAGTGCATATGTTTGTAACACCCAGAAGGAGACGAGATAGACACAGGGTGTCTTTGGCAATAATGCTCAGGGTGGGTCCTTGAGTCGATATAACCATGTCCGTCTGTCCGTCCGTCCGACCGTCCGTCCGTCTGTCTGTGAACACATTTTTGTGATCAAAGTCTAGATCTCAATTTAAGTCCAATCGCCTTCAAATTTGGCACATGTTCCTAATTTGGGTCAGAATAGAACCCTATTGAAATCGGTTCAGATTTAGATATAGCTCCCATATATATCTTTCGCCCGATATGCACTAATATGGTCCTAAAAGCCAGAGTTTTGGTCCAATTTGGTTGAAATTTTGCACAGGGAGTAGCTTTAGCATTGTAGCTATGCGTGCTAAATTTGGTTGAAATCGATTCAGATTTAGATATAGCTCCCATATATATCTTTCGACCGACATGCACTTATATCGACCCAGAAGCCAGAGTTTTATCCCGATTAGCTTGAAATTTTGTAGAAACATAACACTTAGTCGTATAGTCAAGTGTGCAAAATTTGATTGAAATCGGTTCAGATTTAGATATAGTTCCCATATATATCTTTCGCCCGATATGGACTTATATGGCCCCAGAAGCCAGATTTTTGGCCGAATTTGGTTGAAATTTTGCGCTAGGAGTACAATTAGTAGTATAGTCAAGTGTGCAAAATTTGATTGAAATCGGTTCAGATTTAGATATAGCTCCCATATATATCTTTCGCCCGATATGGACTAATATGGTCCTAAAAGCCAGAGTTTTGGCCCAATTTGGTTGAAATTTTGCACAGGGAGTAGATTTAGCATTATAGCTATGCGTGCCAAATTTGGTTGAAATCGATTCAGATTTAGATATAGCTCCCATATATATCTTTCGACCGACATGCACTTATATGGACCCAGAAGCCAGAGTTTTATCCCGATTATCTTGAAATTTTGTAGAAACATAACACTTAGTCGTATAATCAAGTGTGCAAAATTTGATTGAAATCGGTTCAGATTTAGATATAGCTTCCATATATAGCCTTCGCCCGATATGGACTTATATGGCCCCAGAAGCCAAAGTTTTGGCCCCATTTGGTAGAAATTTTGCAGAGGGAGTAGAATTAGCATTGTAGCTATGCGTGCCAAATTTGGATCTACATAGTGGTGCAGGGTATAGTATAGTCGGCCCCGCCCGACTTTAGACTTTCCTTACTTGTTTTTATAGAAAATTTTGTCAAAATTTTATTTCTATAGAACATTTTGTCGAAATTGTATTTTTATAGAAAATTTTGTCAAAATGTTAATTCTATTAAAAATTTTGTCAACATTTTATTTCTTTAGAAAATTATGTCAAAATTTTATTTCTATATAAAATTCTGTCAAAATTTTATTTCTATCGAAATTTTTGTTAAAATTTTATTTCTATAGAAAGTTTTGTCAAAATTTTATTTCTATAGAAAATGTTGTCAAAATTTTATTTCTATAGAAAATTTTGTCAAAATTTTTGTTTCTGCAGAAATGTTTGTGAAAATTTTATCTCAATAGAAAATGTTGTCAAAATTTTATTGCTATAGAAAATTGTGCCAAATTTTATTTCTATAGCAAATTTTGTCAAAATTTTATTTCTATAGAATGTTGTCAAAACTTTATTTCTATAGAAAATTTTACCAAATTTTATTTCTATAGAAAATTTTGTCATAAATTTATTTCTATTCACAATTTTATTTTTATAGAAAATTCTGCCAAAATTTTATTTTTATGGAAAATTCTGTCAAAATTTTATTTCTATAGAAATTTTTGTTAAAATGTTATTTCTATAGAAAGTTTTGTCAAAATTTTATTTCTATAGAAAATGTTGTCAAAATTTTATTTCTATAGAAAATTTTGTCAAAATTTTATTTCTATAGAAAATTTTGTCATAAATTTATTTCTATTCAAAATTTTATTTTTATAGAAAATTCTGCCAAAATGTTATTTTTATAGAAAATTCTGTCAAAATTTTATTTCTATTGAAATTTTTTTCAAAATTTTATTTCTATAGAAAATGTTATGTCTATCCAAAATTTTGTCAAAATTTTATTTCTATAGAAAATTTTGCCAAAGTTTTAATTCCATTGAAAATTTTCATTCCAATGTATTGAAATCCGGAGATTTTCGGGTTCATTTTGAGGTAGAACTAAACATTTCTAAATTACTTACAAATCTATATAACAACGATGGCTTGATATATTTGCAAAAAAAAAATTAATGTTTTTTTTTTCAATTAAATGGTAAAATGTTTAATATTGTAAACTAACCCACACTGGGATTTTTTTTTAATGTACCTTATGTCATATAAAAAATCCGGAAGGGCTTAAAAATCTAACAAATATACATTTTGGTATATTTTTGACAATTTTTTTTTTATTAAAACAAAATTTATATTCAATTAAACTTTCAAACAATTTTATTTAATTAATTTTTAATTTGTATTATTACAGCAATAAATATTAAAAATTTAATTGCGCTTACCTAAAATTTATAAGTTTGCTAGATTTTGGGCATTTAAATGCATTCCCTTCACCCATTGGAGCAACTGTACGTATGATTTATATTAATTACAAATATCATGGACGTATGAGCTATGTTCATTATACGCTCCATTGGTTTCTTTCTACAACGACATTATCATTATTCTTATGATTATCATCACTGGGCCATTGTGAGGTAGAACTGAACATTTCTAAATTATTTACAATTCTATATCACAACGACAATTTTTTTATTTTTATTATTTTATGAATAAAATGGTGAAATGTTTAAAATTGTAAACTAACCTAAACTGAATTTTTTTTTTGAAATGCACCTTGTATACAAATTTTGCATTTTAAATAGAGGTCACCAGCAGGGAAAGTAATCAATAATCCACAAAAACGATGAAATTTTGTTAAATTTCCGGAACAGAAGAAACAAAATGGTATTCTCAAGAAGTTTCTGAGCAATTTTAGCTTAAAATTGCTTATTAATTTCGGCAACGAAGTCCCAAAAGTATGCTGAAATTAATTAATATTATGATCGATGGACACTCAAGACTACGTCGAGTCAGAAGGTTATTCCAAGCAGATATTGTTCTATGCATAGATCATTCGATTTGTGAAAAAATAGTGCTATTGATTATAAGGATAAACAGAAACGGGATGGAGCTCATATTTTAATGATAATTTTACTTTGAAAATATACGATACATTTTTCATTTTTTTATTAAAAAATTATTTAAAAAATATTATGAAAGTATTATGAAGTATTAAAAAAGGCTTTAGCTTTATCAACGCCCTCTCTCTCCCAATACATATAATACGATCTTAAGCTATTAAAATGACTTCTCAAAGAGAGACTCTAAATGCCTACCATTATTAATAGAGGAAATTCTCCTAGTGTTTCTCTTGATATAAAGGGTGATTTGTTAAGAGCTTGATAACTTTTTTTTTTAAAAAAACGCATAAAATTTGCAAAATCTCATCGGTTCTTTATTTGAAACGTTAGATTGGTCCATGACATTTACTTTTTGAAGATAATTTCATTTAAATGTTGACCGCGGCTGCGTCTTAGGTGGTCCATTCGGAAAGTCCAATTTTGGGCAACTTTTTCGAGCATTTCGGCCGGAATAGCCCGAATTTCTTCGGAAATGTTGTCTTCCAAAGCTGGAATAGTTGCTGGCTTATTTCTGTAGACTTTAGACTTGACGTAGCCCCACAAAAAATAGTCTAAAGGCGTCAAATCGCATGATCTTGGTGGCCAACTTACCGGACCATTTCTTGAGATCAATTGTTCTCCGAAGTTTTCCCTCAAAATGGCCATAGAATCGCGAGCTGTGTGGCATGTAGCGCCATCTTGTTGAAACCACATGTCAACCAAGTTCAGTTCTTCCATTTTTGGCAACAAAAAGTTTGTTAGCATCGAACGATAGCGATCGCCATTCACCGTAACGTTGCGTCCAACAGCATCTTTGAAAAAATACGGTCCAATGATTCCACCAGCGTACAAACCACACCAAACAGTGCATTTTTCGGGATGCATGGGCAGTTCTTGAACGGCTTCTGGTTGCTCTTCACTCCAAATGCGGCAATTTTGCTTATTTACGTAGCCATTCAACCAGAAATGAGCCTCATCGCTGAACAAAATTTGTCGATAAAAAAGCGGATTTTCTGCCAACTTTTCTAGGGCCCATTCACTGAAAATTCGACGTTGTGGCAGATCGTAAGTCTATTCATGATGAAATGTCAAAGCATACTGAGCATCTTTCTCTTTGACACCATGTCTGAAATCCCACGTGATCTGTCAAATACTAATGCATGAAAATCCTAACCTCAAAAGAATCACCCTTTACATGCACCAGTGTGTGTGTATGTGTGTATTTCCCATACAAAATACGTATTTAACCTTAGTTTAGTGGTACAACTAAACGCCCTCTTCCTTCCAAGACAACAAAAACATTCTTCTTCTATTATTAGCAACAACTAAAACCTCTAACAAATACCAAAGAATAGATGTATGTACATTATGCTATTTGTATTCCTTCTCTTCCACTCACTCTTTCTCGCTCTGTGTCTCTTCCGCTCACCTATATAGGTAAATTCTCATATTCTTGTATAAAATATTCGTCTTGTCTCTTGTATGCATATACATTACGTACTTAAATCAAGGCATATGCTTTTTTTTCTTAGTATTATATAAATCCCCTCACTCCCTGTCTTCAACATATCTCTCTCATACAGGTATGCTTTTACACATTGGGGTTTTATGTTAACTATCTCCTTCAATATGTTCGTATCAGGCAATGCACTATAGGAGAAAAAATATCAAAACAAAAACATCTATTTCGATAGAATGAATATTTGTTTATAATTTTTAAATTATTTATAATTATTAATAACTGATTGTTTTTCAAAGTTTATGGTCGAAAGAATTATTTAATATTAATTTTTAAGCACTTTTAAAAACAAATAAAAAGAATTAAGGAATTTCAACAGAAAAGTTAAAAATCCATTTTCGACTTATCGACTTTTTATCCAAAAATTTAATAAATCGACTTTTTATAAACTTCAACAAATCGATATTTGATTTTTTCAAAATCGACTAATCGACTTTCGGTGTTGACTAAAATCATTATGGATACAAATATCGAAAATCGACTTTTCGACTTCTGTAGTATCAGGCAATGTACAATAGAATGTATATAAAAATTTAAAAATTTATTTATTTATAATATTTATAACCATAATAAATTATGAATATAAATCATGACAGAAGGTAGGGTACTAACTAAAAATCTAAAAAATACACATTTCGTTGAAAATATTTATTAATGATTTTAAAATTGTTTAAAATCATTTTTTATTCATTTATTTTTTATTTTATTTCTTTTTTAAAAAAATACACATTTCGTTGAAAATATTTATTAATGATTTTAAAATTGTTTAAAATAATTTTTTATTCATTTATTTTTTATTTTATTTTTTTTTTTACTAATTTTTATTGAGCAAGATCTAGCACATTAGGTGGAGAATCGATTTTTCGACTTATCGACTTTTTACCCAAAAAAGTCAAAACTTGTATAATCTTCAAATTCGACTAATTGACTTTTGATTCTTCTCAAAATTTACAAATCGACTTTTGATGTTGACCAAAATTAACAAAATCGATATCACTAGAGATACAAATGCCAAAAACCCACTTATCGACATCTGTGGTATTACGCAATGTACCATAGGGCTTAAAAAAATCTAAAAAAAAATACTCAATATTTATTTATAATTTTTAAATAAATTAAAATTCTTTTTTTTACAATTTTTTAATTAAAAAGAAATTGGTAAACTAAATTTTTAATTTTCCTTACGACGTAAGCTATACAAAAGCCAAACATCAACTTACCAACTTTTTACCCAAAAAGTCAAAGTCGATTATCTGCAATCTAAAAATATACACATTTCGATTAAAATATTTATTTATAATTTTTAAATATTTTTTTTATGGATTTTTATTTATTAATTATTTTTATTTATTAATTTTTATTTATTAATAGAAGTTCGAATTTTCAAAGTCTAATTTTTATAATCTTCAAATTCAACTAATCCACTTTATTTATTTTATTTTTTTTAAATCGACCAATAGACTTTTGATGTTGACCAACATCTACCACATTAGGGATGCCCACGCCGAGAATCGATTTTTCAACTTTTTTACCCAAAAAATCGAAGTAGATTTTTTTATATTAGGGGAATATAAATAGAAGTTCGAATTTTCAAAGTCTAATTTTTATAATCTTCAAATTCAACTAATCCACTTTATTTATTTTTTTTTTTTTTAAATCGACCAATAGACTTTTGATGTGGACCAACATCAACCACATTAGGGATGCCCACGTCAAGAATCAATTTTTCGATTTTTTTACCCAAAAAGTCGAAGTCGCACATTAGGGATGCCCACATCGAGAATCGATTTTTCAACTTTTTTACCCAAAAAATCGAAGTAGATTTTTTTATATTAGGGGAATATAAATAGAAGTTCGAATTTTCAAAGTCTAATTTTTATAATCTTCAAATTCAACTAATCCACTTTATTTATTTTATTTTTTTTTTTAAATCGACCAATAGATTTTTGATGTGGACCAACATCTACCACACGTCAAGAATCGATTTTTCGAATTTTTTACCCAAAAAGTCGAAGTCGACTTTTTTGTAATCTTCAAATTCGACTTATGTACTTTTAAGTTTTTGAAAATTTATTTATAAATTTTTATTTTTTTTTATACAATTTTAAAATTAAAAACAAACTTCTTTGTGCTTACGCTTTTAAACAATTTTATTTAGTTTATATTAATTTAAATTTAATATTATATTAATTTAAATTTAAGTTTGCTAGATATTGGGCATTTAATTGCATTCTCTAATGAAACCACTGTAAGTATGCTTTATATTAATAACCAATATCATTGACGTATTAGCTATGTTCATCACTCGCTCCAATAAAAAAGTAGTTAAAATGTTATTTTTGGATTCGGACTTGGTGCAAAATTAGCTCAGAAACGATAAATTTAACATAGGCTTGTCATAGGATGGATATCCACCATTTCAACAGCCGTTGCACTGAATATTCTTCACTTCTAATGGTGTGATCGGGATTCAGTGTTTTGGTTGTCGTTTGGTGAAATTAAAAATTTTGTGTGGTATTTTTCCAAATAAATATTTTTTTAAATTTTTTATGATTTCATTCTAACGCTTGTCTGAAACGTTTGACCTCAAAATTTCCAAAAAAATCGAAAACTCGAAAATTTTACTTGTTCTAAATATTTATAAACTTAAAATTTTTGTCCGAAAAAATACCCCATTGTGCAACAGCTCCGTCATCTCTTTTCTTCATATGAAATATTCAACGCTCGTCTATATCATTGTTAGTGTCAATCAATTTAAGCGCCTTGGGGTATGTGTGTGATGGTTTTTTTTTCAGCTCCTTTGGCCTGCCTTTTTCTTGTGTGGCATCCTATTTTCTAACGTTACGCACATGGTTATTTATCTTCTTACATGTGTATGCGGGTAATGGATGGGTATTTATTTTGGACAGCTTAACATACCAGTGTTGCATAGGAAAGCAGTAAAAAATTAAAAGTATTTAAATAAAATTAAAGAAGAAAAAAATAAACATAAACAATCTTTTTGGATTTAATAATTACAGATAGTATAATTTAAAAAAATATATAAAATTATAAATTAAAAATGTATTTCTTCTACATAAAATTTAGATAATTAATTCCGGTTGTCCGTCCGTCTATCTGTCTTTGAATTCATTTTTGTGATCAAAGTCTACGTCGCAGTTTTAGTCCGACAAAATTTTCTATAGAAATAAAATTTCAACGACATTTTCTATAGAAATAAAATTTTAACAAAATTTTCTATAGAAATAAAATTTTGACAAAATTTTTTAGAAATAAAATTTTGACAACATTTTCTATAGAAATAAAATTTCGACAACATTTTCTATAGAAATAAAATGTTGACAAAATTTTCTATAGAAATAAAATTTTAACAAAATTTCCTATAGAAATAAAATTTTAACAAAATTTTCTATAGAAATAAAATTTTGTATAGAAATAAAACTGCGACAAAATTTTCTATAGAAATAAAATTGTTGTAAAGAAGTAAAAATGTTGACAAAATTTTCTTTAGAAACAAAATTTTGACATAATTTTCTACAGAAATAAAATTTTCTATGGAAATAAAATTTTCACGAAATTCCCTATAGAAATAAAATTTTGGTAAATTTTTCTACAGAACTAAAATTTTGACAAAATGTCCTGTAGATATAACATAAAATTTATCTTAGAAACAAAATGTTGACATAATTTTTCATAGAAATAAAATTTTGACAAAAGAGATAAGTCGGGTTTTCCTTCCTGACGCAATAACTCCAGAACGCACGAACCGATTTCTACGGTTTTGCATTCGTTGGAAGGCTCTCAGGCTCTGGGGGAAAATCTTTTTTATATACCGCGCCATCTCTGATGCAACTCCAGAATGCACGAACCGATTTCCACGGTTTTGCATTCATTGGAAAGGTCTCGGTCTGTGGTTTATAGCAAAGAAAATTCACGAAAAGTTTCAACGGAAAAGCGGTTTAATCTGTTTTTACATGCTGCGCACATTACAAAAATGTATAATTTGAATTCATCGCAGTTGCTTTTGTTATAAAATAATTTTATTTTTTCACATGAAAAATGTTCGGAGAACGTAGAGGGTAATCATGAGGGTATCTCATTTTTTTATATCTGGTGGGGGAGGGGACATCCCCCTTGACCGACTTTTTCACAATTGGGCCAAAGTTCTTCGATTTGGGTGAAATTTCCAAGGAAGGTTAGGGGTGATGTCTAGACAAGGACCCGCTACTTTACTTTTCGATATTTGGTGGCGGCGGAGGACCACCCCTTTATAGGATTTTTGTTTAAAGTAAAAACAAAAATTCTCAGGTTTACTTGAGATTTACAGAGAACACGCCGTGAGGTTATGAATTTATTATGGAGTACCTGGTTTTTTAATATTAGGACGGGAAACGGGATCTCCCCATTTTCAGGGAAGGTTGAAAGGGGCGTCTAGGCAGCTACTATATTTTTCGATATTTGGTCGTGGAGAGGGGCCTCCTCTTTGTCCAACTTTTTTTAAGTACAGTGAAAAAACTAAAATTTGTCGACTTACTGAAATTTTACGGAGAACTTCGGAGAGAGATTATGAAATATATATGAGGTATATAATTTTTTAATATTTGGTCGGAGAAAAATAAAAGACCTCCTTTCTCCTCAAGTACATACTGTGAAACAATTAAACTTTTCCAATTTACTTGAAATTTACAGAGGATGTGGGTAATATTATTATAATGGATATTTGATTTTGTGATATTCGTAAGGGGCCTCCCCCTGCCCTGCTCTTTAAAAATTGGGCTTATAATTTGCTAGAGATTTTCTGGGACGTCTACACAATATACGCTATATCATTTTTCAATAGTGGGACGGGGAAGGAGACCTTCTCTTTACAACTGAAAAAAACTAGAATTCTTAAGTTTACTTAAAATTTATAAAGGTCGTAGGGGAAGGTTATGAAATCAATATGGTGTAGTTGATTTTTTGGTATTTGGACGGGAAACTTCTCCTTGCCCCACACTATGCACGTTGAAGGAAAGTTTACAGATTTTCTTGGAATTTGCAGAGAAAGTGACGTCCCTCTACAAAAAATAGAGCAAAATCTAACCTTCTATGATTTACTTCAAATTGGGAGAAGATGATTAAATTTATACAGAGTACCGATTTTACATAGATATATAAATATATTATATACATACATTTTGTGTAAGGCGTAAGCAAATTTTAGTGGCATATAGCGTTAGATTACTGGCGGACCTGGAAAACGTTAATTTAAGCAGTCTGCTAATATTTTTGGAACAATCTGGTTGGTTCAACAGAAGAAAATAATCGAAAAGGTTCTGTGGTTAAAACTAGAAGTACCCATATGTAATAGGTACCTTTAGTTAATGTGGTATCACAATCGACTGAATAGTCTAGGTGAGCCTGAAACTTAATCCGGCTGCCTACAGATATAAAATTTTGACAAACCTACAGATATACAATTTTGACCTACAGATTTAAAATGTTGACAAAATTTTCCATAGAAATAAAATTGAGACAAAATTTTCTATCGAAATAAAATTTTGACAAAAGTTTCTACCGAAATAAAATTTTGACAAAATTTTGTATCGAAATAAAATTTTGGCAAATTTTTCTATAGAAAAAAAATTTTGACAAAATATTCTAAAGTTTTTACCGAAATAAAATTTTGACAAAATTTTGTATCGAAATAAAATTTTGACAAAATTTTCTATAGATATAAAATTTTGACAAAATATTCTAAAGAAATAAAATTTTGACAAAATGTCCTGTAGAAATAAAATTTGGGCAAAATTTTCTATAGAAATGAAATTTTAACAAAATTTCCTATAGAAATAAAATTTTAACAAAATTTTCTATAGAAATAAAATTTTAACAACATTTTCTATTGAAATAAAATTTTAACAAAATTTTCTATAGAAATAAAATTTTAACAAAATTTTCCAAAGAAATAAAATTGCAAAAAAAATGTTGTAAAGAAGTACAAATTTTGACAAAATTTTCTTTAGCAAAAAAATTTTGACATAATTTTCTATAGAAATAAAATTCTCATAAAATTTTCCATAGAAATAAAATTTTTAGAACAAAAATTTTTACAAAATGTCCTGTAGAAATGAAATTTTGACAAAATTTTCTTTAGAAATAAAATTTTGACAAAATTTTCTAAAGAAATAAAGTTTTGACAAAATTTTCTATAAAAATAACATTTTAACAAAATTTCCTACAGAAATAATATATTAACAAAATTTCCATAAGCAACAAAATGTTGACATAATTTTTCATAGAAATAAAATTTTTACAAAATTTTGACAAAATTTTCTATAGAAATAATATTTTGACAAAATTTTCTGTAGAAAAAAAAATTATCTATAAAATAGAAGTTTGCAAAAATTTTCTATTGAAATAAAATTTGGCAAAATTTCCTATAGAAATAAAATTTTTACAAAATTTTCTACAGAAATAAAATGTTGACAAATTTTTCTATGGAAATAAAATTTTAACAAAATTTTCTATAGAAGTAAAATTTCAAAAAAATTTCTATAGAAATACAATTTTGACAAAATTTTCTATAGAAATAAGATTTTGACAAAATTTTCTAAAGAAAAAAAAATTTTGACAAAATTTTCCATAGAAATTTTCTATATAAATAAAATTTTTGACAAAATTTTATATAGCAATAAAAATTCAACAAAATTTTCTATAGAAATAAAATTTTGACATAATTTTCTATAGAAATAAAATTTGAACAAAATTTCTATAGAAATAAATTTCTTGTAAAATTTCGATAGTTAATTCCGTTTGTCCGTCCGTCCATCTGTCTTTGAATTCATTTCTGTGATCGAAGTCTACGTCGCAGTTTTAGTCCGACAAAATTTTCTATAGAAATAAAATTTTGACAAAATTTTCTAAAAAAATAAAATTTTGACAAAATTTTCTAAAAAAATAAAATTTTAACAAAATTTTCTATTGAAACAAAATTTTGACAAAATTTTTTAGAAATAAAATTTTGACAAAATTTTCTATAGAAATAAAATTTTGACCAAATTTTTTTTATAGAAAATAAAATGTTGACAAAATTTTCTTTGGCAACAAAATTTTGACATAATTTTCTACATAAATAAAATTTTTGACAAAATTTTCTTTAGAAATAAAATCTTGACATAATTTCCTATAGAAATAAAATTTGAACAAAATTTCTATAGAAATAAATTTCTTGTAAAATTTTCTATAGAAATAAAAATTTGCTAAAACTTTCTATAGAAGTAAAATTTTGAAAAAATGTAAAATATAAAAATTAAAAATTTTCTATAGAAATAAAATTTTGACAAAATTTTCTATAGAAATAAAATTTTAACAAAATTTTCTATAGAAATGAAATTTTGACAAAATTTTTTAGAAATAAAATTGTGACAAAATTTATTATAGAAGTACACACAATGGACTGGATAGTCTAAGTGAGCCTGAAATTTAATAGGGCTGCCACTTTAACCTAACCATTTTCTATAGAAATAAAATTTCGACAAAATTTTCTATAGAAATAAAATTTTGACAAAATTATCTATAGAAATAAAATTTTAACAACATTTTCTATAGAAATAAAATTTTAACAAACTTTTGTATAGAAATAAAATTGCAACAAAATTTATTAAAAAAAATAAAATTGCGACCAAAATGTTCTAAAGAAGTAAAAATTTTGGCAAAATTTTCTTTAGCAACAAAATTTTGACAAATTTTCTATAGAAATAAAATTCTTATAAAATTTTGTATAGAAATAAAATTTTCTATAGAACAAAAATTTTGACAAAATGTCCTGTAGAAATAAAACGTTGACAAAATGTCCAGTAGAAATAAAATTTTGAAAAAAAAATTCTATAGAAATAAAATTTTAACAAAATTTTCTATACAAATAAATTTTTTACAAAATTTTCTACAGAGAAGAAATTTTAACAAAATTTCCTATAGAAATAAAATTTTGACAAAATTTTCTATAGAAATGATATTTTTATAAAATTGACCATAGAAATAAAATTTTGCGTAGATATAAAATTTTGACGAAATTCCCTAAAGAAATAAAAATTTGGCAAAATTTTCTATAGAAATAAAATTTTGACAAAATGTCCTGTAGAAATAAAATTTGGACAAAATTTTCTATATAAATAAATTTTTTACAAAATTTCCTATAGAAATAAAATTTTAACAAAATTTTCTATAGGAACAAAATTTTGACAAAATTTTCTATAGAAATAAAATTGTTATAAAATTTTCTATAGAAATAAAATTTTGCATGGAAATAAAATTTTGACGAAATTCCCTAAAGAAATAAAATTTTGGCAAAATTTTCTATAGAACTAAAATTTTTACAAAATGTCGTGTAGAAATAAAATTTGTACAAAATTTTCTATAGAAATAAAATTATAACAAAATTTTCTATAGAAATAAAACTTTAACAAATGTTTCTATGGAAATAAAATTTTGACAAAATTTTCTATAGAAATAAAACTGCGATAAAAATGTTCTAAAGAAGTAAAAATTTTGACAAAATTTTCTTTGGCAACAAAATTTTGACATTATTTTCTATAGAAATAAAATTTTCATCAAATTTTGGCAAAATTTTCTACGGAACAAAAATTTTGACAAAATGTCCTGTGGAAATAAAAGTTTGACAAAATATCCTGTAGAAATAAAATTTGGACAAAATTTTCTATAGAAATAAAATTTTAACAAAATTTTCTATCGAAGTAAAATTTTGACAAATTTTAAAATATAAAAATTAAAAATTCTATAGATAGAGATTTCTTAATTTATTTTAAAGATTATTTCTTTAAATTAAAGGAAAATTTTCCTCAACTTAAAGACATACGACTTTAAGGAAGGGATGCAAATTTCCAATTTAAAAAGAAATCAAAAATTATGAACTATCCTTTAATTAAAATTTCCTTATTTTAAATAAATTTGTCCTTAATATTTATGATGCATAATCTTATATACTAGGTTAATGTTTTCTGCAGTGTATATTCCTCCAATTTGGGCACAATATGGCCCAAATTCCCACATTTTCCTTGTAAAATTGTCACTGCATGTAAGAAAGCTAATAAAAATTACTACAATTTTCTTTTAACTCTAAGACATACCAATTTGGGCAAAATATGGCCAAAATATCCACATTTTCCTTGTAAAATTGTAAATAATAAAGTTACTAAAAATTACTAAAATTTTTTTTTACCTTTTTACTTTTGCGAAATTTGAAAAAAAAAATGACTTTAGATTTCAATATTTCCCATATTTGTTTACTAACATTGTGCTCCGGCCCAGGGCATTAGGTTTAGTTGATATACACAAATATGTAGGAGTCCAACATATCTTAGTGTATGTACTTATACATCTTTAAACTTCCAAAAAAATTATCATCATCAAATGTTAGTGTGACATAGCAATTCAATCAATATGTGCTATATGAGTAGCCACTAGTGTGCATCAATACTTACATCTATGCCAACGAAATGTGAACATTTCAAAAGAATCCATTGCCAATGTCGGTGATGACAATGATGATGCTGTCGCATACTTAAATTCAAAAGACAATGGTACGCTGACATTTGAATGATGTGAGTGATCAAAGTAATGATAAAATGCTGCAGTCGAAATTGAATGGAACAAGTATTTTAATGTCATCACAGCATCGCTACGGTATTGCTACTCCCCCCTAAAAATAGACAACAAATCTGCAGAGCTATCCAGAAATCAATGAGGAAAACGGAAAATTCCACAAAAACCACCATCATCTGTTCAAACGACACTATCAACATTACCCACCATACACCATCGAACCTCTTCAGGCAACAACACAGCAATAACCCAACTACAACAACAACAAAAACTGTCACAGAAACTAGAACTAGACTCGAAACCACTGAAACCCACAGAAAACACACAAAAAATGTCAGTGACATAGAATATTTGTGTAGATGGATGGATGCGTAACCACCCATAAAGAAGGATGAGTGATTGTTTGTTTCGTGGCTTGTTTGTTTCATATTGCCTCACTGGCTTTTCCCTAGCTCTCTCCTCTCTACTTTCTCTCTTTTATATAGGCTTTATATATAATGATGGGTATACTTTTGTTGATGCTGGTCTTCTATGGTAATGTTTTGCTATAAATGAGCCTGCATTTAATGGTTCTCGCTTAACAATACCATTTGGGCACGAAATACAAAGAGAGAGAGAGAAAAAAACTGTCAATGAAAAAAATACACAAATGGTATATAAAGTAAAAAAAAATTGATCACTATATATACATATATCATGCGCCACACTGTCGAACTGGGTATTCTAAGTTAGTGCATATGTTTGCCACATCATGAAGGAGGCAAAACAGACACATGGTATATTTAGGAATAATGCTCAGAGCCGGCTTCTAAGCACGGTTTTCACAGTTGGTAGAATTCTATCAACAATGGTAAGACGATATAACCATGTTTGTATGTCTGTTGTAATCACGCTACAGCTTTCACTAATGGAGATATCGTCCTGCAATTTGGCACAGATTCGTTTTTTGTTTGCAGGCAGGTCAAATTCGAAGATGGGCTATATCGGTCCAGGTTTTGATATAGCCCCCATATAGACCGATCTCCCGATTTTACTTCTTGGGCTTCTAGAATCCGTAGTTTTTATCCAATTTGCCCGAAATTGGAAATCTAAAGGTATCCTAGGACCATAAGGAAGTGTGCCGAATGTATTGTGTATCGGTTCAGTTTTTGATATAGCCCCCTTATAAACCGGCCCTACGATTTAGGGTCTGGATTCTAGAACTACAATTAGATGTGCTAAATACTGAGTGTGTATCCCTCCATGTATTTGGCATAGCCCCCACAAATTGTAAATTTGATCCTATTTGACACAAATTGAGAATAGACTGGCATTTTATACCCACAAAAAGTGTATATGATTTAATTTTTATTAGTCCATTTGGTAAGGCCTCCAGATAGACCGATTTCAGATCTTGAGGGTACAGAAGGTGCACTGGTCATGAAAATTGCGGGAAATTTAATGTAAAATTTCCAGATCTTACTTCTCGTAATCATTCATTTAAATAAACAATTTACAGATTTTAGATTTCAAATCAAGACGTTATTTTATCATTTTCTTGCACACTTACAAATACAAGATGATTCTTATAAATGCAGAAACTGATCTAGTCTTCATAGGTAAAATCTTTACATTTATCTTCGGGAAGCGTAGTGGTTGAATTGATCTACTTGGGAAAATATCTTTCATCAAACCTCCCTGAAATTTTCAAAGGAAACTATTATATTTGATTCAAGGGGGTGGCCCAGCCGAACTTACCACTGTATATACTTGTTTTATAAATAAACAAAATAAAATTTTGTTTCTATAGAAAATTTTGTCAAAATTTTATTTCTATAGAAAATTTTTTCAAAATTTTATTTCTATAGAATATTTTGTCAAAATTTTATTTCTATAGAATATTTTGTCAAATTCTTATTTCTATAGAAAATTTTTGCAAAATTTTATTTCTATAGAAAATGTTGTCAAAATTTTATTACTATAGAAAATTTTGTCAAATTTTTACTTCTATAGAAAATTTTTGCAAAATTATATTTCTATAGAAAATTTTGCCAAAATTTTATTACTACAGAAAATTTTGTCATATTGTTATTTCTTCAAAAAATTTTTGCAAAATTTTATTTCTATTGAAAATTTTGTCAATTTTTTATTTCTATAGAAAATTTTGTCAACATTTTATTCCTATAGAAAATTTTGTCAGATTTTTATTACTATAGAAAATTTTGTCAATTTTTTATTTCTATTGAAAATTTAGTCAACATTTTATTTCTATAGAAAATGTTGTCAAAATTTTATTTCTATAGAAAATATTGTCAAAATTTTATTTCTATAGAAAATTTTGTCAAAATTTTGTTTCTATAGAAAATTTTGTCAAAATTTTATTTCTATAGAAATTTTTTTCAAAATTTTATTTCTATAGAATATTTTGTCAAATTTTTATTTCTATAGAATATTTTGTTAAATTCTTATTTCTATAGAAAATTTTTGCAAAATTTTATTTCTATAGAAAATGTTGTCAAAATTTTATTACTATAGAAAATTTTGTCAAATTTTTACTTCTATAGAAAATTTTTGCAAAATTATATTTCTATAGAAAATTTTGTCAAAATTTTATTACTACAGAAAATTTTGTCATATTGTTATTTCTTCAAAAAATTTTTGCAAAATTTTATTTCTATTGAAAATTTTGTCAATTTTTTATTTCTATAGAAAATTTTGTCAACATTTTATTCCTATAGAAAATTTTGTCAGATTTTTATTACTATAGAAAATTTTGCCAATTTTTTATTTCTATTGAAAATTTAGTCAACATTTTATTTCTATAGAAAATGTTGTCAACATTTTATTTCTATAGAAAATATTGTCAAAATTTTATTTCTATAGAAAATTTTGTCAAAATTTTATTTCTGTAGAAAATTTTGTCAAAATTTTATTTCTATAGAAAATTTTTTCAAAATTTTATTTCTATAGAATATTTTGTCAAATTTTTATTTCTATAGAATATTTTGTCAAATTCTTATTTCTATAGAAAATTTTTGCAAAATTTTATTTCTATAGAAAATGTTGTCAAAATTTTATTACTATAGAAAATTTTGTCAAATTGTTACTTCTATAGAAAATTTTTGCAAAATTATATTTCTATAGAAAATTTTGTCAAAATTTTATTACTACAGAAAATTTTGACATATTGTTATTTCTTCAAAAAATTTTTGCTAAATTTTATTTCTATTGAAAATTTTGTCAATTTTTTATTTCTATAGACAATTTTGTCAACATTTTATTCCTATAGAAAATTTTGTCAGATTTTTATTACTATAGAAAATTTTGTCAATTTTTTATTTCTATTGAAAATTTAGTCAACATTTTATTTCTATAGAAAATGTTGTCAAAATTTTATTTCTATAGAAAATATTGTCAAAATTTTATTTCTATAGAAAATTTTGTCAAAATTTTATTTCTGTAGAAAATTTTGTCAAAATTTTATTTCTATAGAAAAATTTGTCAATTTTTTATTTCTATAGAAAATTATGACAACATTTTATTTCTATAGAAAATTTTGTCAAAATTTTATTTCTATTGAAAATTTATCAAAATTTTATTTCTGTAGACACTTTTATCAAAAATTTTTTTTTTTCTATAGAAAATGTCAAAATTTTATTCTATAGAAAATTTTGTCAAAATTTTATTTCTATAGAAAATGTCAAAATTTTATTCTATAGAAAATTTTGTCAAAATTTTATTTCTATAGAAAATTTTGTCAAAATTTTATTTCTATAAAAAATTTTGTCAAAATTTTATTCTATAGAAAATTTTATCAATTTTTTATTTCTTTAGAAAATTTTTGCAAAATTTTATTTCTATAGAAAATTTTGTCAAAATTTTATTTCTATAGAAAATTTCGTCAAAATCTCTTTAGTTTCGTTTGGATAATACGCCTTCTAGGTAGTTGATTCTGGCCTGCACACAGACAATTAAAGGGTGATACGGTCAAAATTTGGTCAATATAAACTTGACGTATTTCTTTCAATTTTGCATTTAAAAAACCTGAACACCCCTCATTTTGAAGGTGTGTGTGTGTAGAATGTTGCTCCTATTTTGATTTTGGAATTCACTCTTCAGTTGTCAAAATGCCGACCAAGCAAGAAGAGCAGCGTATCAAAAATTTGCTCGCGCATCGCGAAAATCCGAGCTACTCGCACGCAAAGCTGGAAAAATCGCTAAAAGTTGCCAAATCAACCATTACAAATGTAATTAAAGTGCCAGGAAGTCTGGATCGGGGGGAAATCGAAAACCGGAAGCCGCTGAGACGACAAAGAGAGTTGCCGGTAGTTTCAAGCGAAACCCTAACCTCTCTCTCCGAGATGCCGCAAATAAGCTGGGTGTATCGTCTACAACCGTGCATCGAGCCAAAAAAACGAGCCGGACTATCGACTTACAAGAAGGTAGTGACTCCAAATCGCGATGATAAACAAAATACGACGGCCAAAGCGCGATCCCGGAGGCTGTACACGACGATGCTGACGAAGTTTGACTGCGTGGTAATGGACGACGAAACCTACGTCAAAGCCGACTACAAGCAGCTTCCGGGACAGGTGTTTTATACGGCAAAAGGAAGGGGAAAGGTAGCAGATATTTTCAAGCACATAAAACTGTCAAAGTTCGCAAAGAAATATCTGGTTTGGCAAGCCATCTGTACCTGTGGCTTGAAAAGCAGCATTTTCATAGCTTCCGGGACTGTCAACCAAGAAATTTACGTGAAAGAGTGTTTGAATAAACGTCTGCTGCCTTTCCTGAAGAAACACGGTTGTTCCGTACTGTTTTGGCCGGATTTGGCACCTTGCCATTACGGTAAAAAGGCCATGGAGTGGTACTCCGCCAACAACGTGCAGGTGGTTCCCAAGGACAAGAACCCTCCCAACACGCCAGAGCTCCGCCCAATTGAGAAATACTGGGCTATTGTCAAGCGGAACCTAAAGAAGACCAAAAAACTGCTAAGGACGAGCAGCAGTTCAAGGCAAACTGGCTTTCTGCGGCGAAGAAGGTGGACAAGGTGGCTGTACAAAATCTGATGGCAGGTGTCAAGCGTGAGGCCCGGCAATTCGGATTTGGAAAAGCGAAAGCCTAACTGAGTATTTGTCCTGAATTGTATACTAATTGAACTTGAAAAAGAAATTTAATTTGATTTTTTAAATAAACGATTTCACCGATTTACACGCGTTTTCCCTTGACCAAATTTTGACCGTATCAACCTTTAGAAAATTTTGTCAAAGTTTTGTTTGCAATAATGAAATTCAGTACTATAGAAAATTTTGTCAACATTTCATTTCTATAGAAAATTTTATCAAAATTTTATTTCTATAGAAAATTTTCTCAAAATTTTATTTCTATAGAAAATTTTGTTATATTTTTATTCCTATAGAAAATTTTCTCAAAATTTTATTTCTATAGAAAATTTTGTCAAAATTTTATTACTATAGAAAATTTTGTAATTTTTTTATTTCTATAGAAATTTTTGATAAAAATTTATTACTATAGAAAATTTTGTAATTTTTTTATTTCTATAGAAAATTTTGATAAAATTTTATTACCATAGAAATTTTTGTCAAAAAGTTTATTTCTATAGAAAATTTTGTAAATTTTTTATTTCTATAGAAAATTTTGTCAAAATTTTATTTCTATAGAAAATGGTGTTAAAATTTTATAACTATAGAAAATTTTGCCAAATTTTTATTTCTTTAGAAAATTTTTGCAAAATTTTATTTTTATAGAAAAATTTGTCAAAATTTTATTTCTATAGAAAATTTTATTACTATAGAAAATTTTGTCGAAATTTTATTTCCTTAGAAAGTTTTGTTAAAATTTTAATACTATAGAAAATTTTGTCAAATTTTTATTTCTTTAGAACATTTTTGGAAAATTTTATTACTGTAAAAAATTTTATCAAGTTTTTATTTCTATAGAAGTTTTGTCAAAATTTTATTACTATAGAAAATTTTTGCAAAATTTTATTACTATACAAAATTTTGTCAATTTTTTATTTCTAAAGAAAATTTTGTCAAAATTTTATTTCTATAGAAATTTTGTCGAAAGTTTATTACTATAGAAAATTTTGTCAAATTTTTATTTCTTTAGAAAATTTTTGCAAAATATCATTTCTTTAGAAAATTTTTGCAAAATTTTATTTCTATAAAAAATTTGGTCAACATTTTTTTTCTATAGAAATTTTTGTCAAAATTTTTTTTCTATAGAAAATTTGTCAAAATTTTATTTCTATAGACAATTTTATCAAAAAAAAAATTTTTTTCTATAAAAAATTTTGCCAAATTTTATTTCTATAGAAAATTTTGTCAAAATTTTATTTTCTATAACATATTTTATCAATATTTTATTCTATAGAAAATTTTGTCAAATTTGTATTCCCTTAGAAAATTTTTGCAAAATTTTATTTCGATAAAAAATTTGACCAAATTTTTATTTCTATAGAAAATTTCGTCAAAATTTTATTTCAAAAGAAAAGTTGTCAAAATTTTATTTCTATAGACAATTTAATCAAAAAAATTTTTTTCTATAAAAAATTTTGTCAAAATTTTATTTCTATTGGATATTTTATCAAAATTTTATTTTTATAGAGAATTTTGTCAAAATTTTATTTCTATAGAAAATTTTGTCAAAATCTCTTTAGTTTCGTTTGGATAATACGCCTTCTAAGTAGTTGATTCTGGCCTGCATACAGACAATTATGATACCTATTATTCCAGTTTAGCATTCTATAACTCAAAAACAGTTTTGATAACTCACAAATCATAAATTTATTATTACAATATAACTATGCATAAACTATACGTAACATATGTTTCATTAATTATATGATTTCTGTTTGTTTGTTTTTTTTTGTTTTGTTTTAATTATTATTATTGCTATTATTTATGGCCCACTAAACGTATAATTTATATTAATAGGAAATTTCATTTAATATAAATCATACGCTATGATGGTCAAATAATTTAAATGACCAAAAATACAAATAATAATTGTGAAATGTTTGAAACTCTCAGCAATAGGATTTTCGATAAAAAGAAATAGAAAAAAACATACTGGAATAAAAGATTTACAGCCTGTGTGTGAAACCTCCACCCGTTAAAATTCACTCACTACTAACTCGATTACAAATTTGCCATTTAAAGTTCTTTTGGATTTCGATACTAAAACACTCTGGATGATTTCACAATAAAATATGGAGCATTTCAACAAAAATGCCTTAAGTGATTTTAGTTTCATTCCTAAGAAATGAATAAATCTTGAGTCGATTTAGAGTTTCATGGCCAGGCAGTTATTAGGACTGTGTAAATTGTTTTCTATGTCACCCTCATAAAATTATTAAAGGACCACGTTTTCTTTTCTGTTTGCAATTCAAACAAAAAGTATTGGATTTGCCATCAAACCACCCTGATTTTTATCAGAATTTATGATTTTTGTTCCTTTGTTTGTAAAATTGTAACCTATTTCATAGACAAACTCGCTTATCTATAAAAGAATGAGAAGAGGAAATAGCAAATATTGGTGGATGTAAAATCAAAAAATAATCAAAAAGTCTAAAGACAATGCATAGAAATCATTAATCAACTCCAAAAGGGAATGCATACCAAATGTCAAAATGATTAATAATGTGTGTTGGAAAAAAAAAACGATTTCAAATTAACCCAAGGTACTTTGTTTTAGTCTATAACTATGACCTCAAAAAGTAATAGTTAAATAAAAATAAAATGAAAAAAAACTAATTTTATATAATTAAATAACGTATTCTCCTAATGGTATGCCCAAAAAGGAGAACAATTGTAAATCATTTGTATGGTAATTAGCTTTAGAACAAAGTTTTCAATAGAAAAAGACAAATAATTACGACATTTTATTTACTTTACAAATAGATATTCTAATCAAAAGTTTTTTTTTATAAATACTCTCTATTCCTTAACTTCGTTTGAAAACTAAACGTATGATTTATACATATTTTCGTCATGTGATAAGTCATCCATTAGTCATCCTATACTATTACGTTTTATTCAATATTATAACTCATACGCATTGAAGTTCGCCAAATTAATATAACTCATACGCAATGTAGTCACGGTTGCCAAAGTTGACTGAATTCTACCAAAAATGGTAGATTTTTTACAATTTGGTAGGTTGGCAGAATTCTTAATGTTTTGGTAGATTTGGTAAATTATTCCTCTCCAACTAAGAGGTACTTCACAAATTTTCTATAGAAATACAATTTTGACAAAATTTTCTATAAGAAATAAAATTTTCACAAAATTTTCTATAAAAAAATAAAATTTTTACCAAATTTTCTATAGAAAAATGTTGACAAAATTTTCTATATAAATAAAATGTTGACAAAGTTTTGACAAAATTTTCCATCGAAATAAAATTTTGTGAAAATTTTCTATAGTATTAAAATTTTGAGAAAATTTTCTATAGAAATAAAATTTTAACAATATTTTTCATAGAAATAAAATGTTGACAAAATTTTCTATATAAGTAAAATTTTGACAAAATTTTCTACAGGAATAAAATTTTGACAAAATTTTCTATAGGAATAAAATTTTGACAAAATTTTCTACAGAAATAAAATCTTGACAAAATTTTCTATAGAAATAAAATTTTGCAAAAATTTATTTAAAAATATAATTTTGACAAAGTTTTCTATACAAGACAAAATTTTAACAAAAATTGCTTTAGAAATAAAATATTGACAAAATTTTGTATAAAAATAAAATTTTGACAAAAATTGAAAAAAAAAATTTAGAAAAATTTTCTATAAAAAAATTGACAAAATTTTCTATAGAAATAATATTTTGCAAAATTTTCTATAGAAATAAAATTTTGGCAAAATTTTCTTTAGAAATAAAATTTTAACAATATTTTCCATAGAAATAAAATTTGAACAAAATTTTCTATAGACATAAAACTTTGCCACAATTTTCTATAAGAAATAAAATGTTGACAAAATTTTCTATAAGATATAAAATTTTGCACAAATTTTCTATAAGAAATAAAACTTTGCCAAAATTTTCTTTAAGAAATAAAATTTTGACAAAATTTTCTATAGAAATAAAATTTTGCAAAATTTTTTGTAGAAATAGATGTTTGACAAAGTTTTCTATACAAAACAAAATTTTGACAAAAATTGCTTTAGAAATAAAATATTGACAAAATTTTGAATAAAAATAAAAATTTGACGAAAATAGACAAAAACAAGTATATACGGCCGTAAGTTCGGCCAGGCCGAAGCTTATGTACCCTCCACCATGGATTGCGTAGAAACTTGTACTGAAGACTGTCATCCACAATCGAATTACTTGGGTTGCGGTAACTTTTGCCGATGCCGATCTTAAAACTTCCTAATACCGTAATATCTATCACGTAGTCCATACGTGGTATATATTAAACTTAAAATGGCCGATTAAATACGTATATAATTAAGTTTGTCAAAATTTTCTATAGAAACAAAATTTTGACAAAATAAAATTTTGACAACATTTTTTATAGAAGTAAAATTTGGACAAAATTTTCTATAAAAATACGATTTTAACAAAATTTCCGATAGAAATAACATTTTGACAAAATTTTCTATAGAAATAAAATTTTTACAAAATTTTCAAAAGATTTAAAATTTTGACAACATTCTCTATAGAATTAAAATTTTGACAACATTTTCTACAGAAATAAAATTTTGCCAAAATGTTCTATAGAAATAAAATTTGACAAAATTTTCTATAGGAATAAAATTTCGACAAAATTTTCTATAGAAATACAATTTTGCTAGATAATCTAGCAAGCATGATTATGAATCGATATGGACCAATTTTTGTGTGATTGGGGATCGGCTATATATACCTATAGACCGATATGGACCAATTTTGGCATGGTTATTAGCGGCCATGCAAATTTCAACCGGATCGGATGAATTTTGCTCGTCCAAGTGGCTCCGGAGTTCAAATCTGGGGATCGGTTTATATAGGGGCTATATATAATTATGGACTGAGATGGACCAATTTTTGCATGGTTATTAGAGACCATATATTAACACCATGTACCAAATTTCAATCGGATCGGATGAAATTTGCTTCTCTTAGAGCAATCGCAAGCCAAATTGGGGGGTCCGTTTATATGGGGGCTATACGTAAAAAAGGACCGATATGGACCAATTTACGCATGGTTGTTAGAGACCATATACTAACACCATGTACCAAATTTCAGCCGGATCGGATGAAATTTTCTTCTCTTAGAGCAATCGCACGCCAAATTTGGGGGTCCGTTTATATGGGGGCTATACGTAAAAGTGGACCGATATGGCCCATTTGCAATACCATCCGACCTACATGAATAACAACTACTTGTGCCAAGTTTCAAGTCGATAGCTTGTTTCGTTCGGAAGTTAGCGTGATTTCAACAGACGGACGGATATGCTCACATCGACTCAGAATTTCACCACGACCCAGAATCTATATATACTTTATGGGGTCTTAGAGCAATATTTCGATGTGTTACAAACGGAATGACAAAGTTAGTATACCCCCATCCTATGGTGGAGGGTATAATTAGAAAAACTTTCTATAAAAAAATAAAATTTTGCAAAATTTTCTATAGAAATAAAATTTTGACAAAATTTTCTATAGAAATAAAATTTTTTGACAAAATTTTCTATAGACATAAAACTTTGCCAAAAATTTCTATAAGAAATACAATTTTGACAAAATTTTCTATAGAAATAAAATTATGCAAAAAATTTTTTTTAGAAATAAAATTTTGATAAAGTTTTCTATACGAAACAAAATTTTGACAAAAATTGCTTTAGAAATAAAATATTGACAAAATTTTGTATAAAAATAAAATTTTGACAAAAATAGATATAAAATTTAGAAACATTTTCGTTAGAAATAAAATTCTAACAATATTTTCTATAGAAATAAAATTTGAACAAAATTTTCTATAGACATAAAACTTTGCCAAAATTTTCTATAAGAAATAAACTTTTGACAAAATTTTCTATAAGATATAAAATTTTGCACAAATTTTCTATAAGAAATAAAATTTTGCACAAATTTTCTATAGAAATAAAATTTTGACAATATTGTCTACAGAAATAACATTCTGACAAAATTTTCCATAGAAATAAAATTTTGACAAAATTTTCTATAGAAATAAAATTTTGACAAAATTTTCTATAGAAATAAAATTTTAACAAAATTTTCTATTGAATTAAAATCTTGATAAATTTTTCTATAGAAATAAAATTTTGACAAAATTTTCTATAGAAATAAAATCTTAATAAATTTTTCTATAGAAATAAAATCTTGACAAAATTTTCGTTAGAAATAAAATCTTAACAAAATTTTGTATAAAAATAAAATAAAATTTTGCAAAATTTTTCTTTAGTACTAGGATTTTGACAAAATTTTCTATACAAAACAAAATTTTGACAAAAATTGCCTTAGAAATAAAATCTTGACAAAATGTTGTATAAATAAAAAATTTTGAAAAAAAATTTTATAGAAATAAAATTTAGAAAAATTTTGAAAAATTTTCTATAAAACAATTTCTGACAAAATTTTCTACAGAAATAAAATTTTGCAAAATTTTCTATAGAAATAAAATTTTGACAAAGTTTTCTATAGAAATAAAATTTTGAAAAATTTTCTATAGAAATAAAATTTTGGCAAAATTTTCTTTAGAAATAAAATTTTGAGAAAATGTTTCTATACAATTAAAGTTTTGACAAAATTTTCTATAGAAATAAAATCTTGACAAAATTTTCTATACAAATGAAATTTTGCAAAATTTTTCTTTAGAAATAGAATTTTGACAAAATTTTCTATACAAAACAAAATTTTGACACAAAAATTGCCTTAGAAATAAAATCTTGACAAAATTTTGCATAAAAATAAAATTTTGACAAAATTTTTTATAGAAATAAAATTTTGAAAAATTTTCTATAAAAAAAAAAAATTCGACAAAATTTTCTTCATAAATAAAATTTTATCAACATTTGCTATAGAAATAAAGTTTTGCACAAATTTTCTATAAGAAATAAAATTGCGCACAAATTTTCTATAGTAATAAAATTTTATTTTTATGTTAGCCTGATATCAAAGCAGGCTGGTTAAATGTCCAAATCATTTAAACTAGAAATTATTTCAATATTTATTCGAGGGATTGTAAAGTTATACGAAAAGATGATGCACAGTGCGGGTGAAAAATGGTTAAATTTGGGAAGAATAATTCTCGTATGTAAATTTCATAAGAAAGATCTCGCTAAAGACTATGGAAATATGTAGTGGCCAACACTCAGGCTTGCGAGATGGGTATCTGGCATTTTCTTTTCAGTAATTTTATCATGTCAATTCCCTTAATCTTCCTGTCCAATAAGATCGAATAAATATTGTAATAATTTCTAGTAATAAAATTTGGACAAAATTGTCCACAAAAATAACATTTCGACAAAATTTTCTATAGAAATAAATTTCGACAAAATTTTTCAAAAGAAATAAAATTGTTACAAAATTTTCTAAAGAAATAAAATTTTGACAAAATTTTCTATAAGAAATAAAATGTTGACAAAATTTTCTATATAAATAAAATTTTGACAAAATTTTCTATAAAAAAATAAAGTTTTGCACAAATTTTCTATAAGAAATAAAATTGTGCACAAATTTTCTATAGTAATAAAATTTTGACAAAATTGTCCACAAAAATAACATTTCGACAAATTTTCTATAGAAATAAAATTCGACAAAATTTTCTAAAAGAAATAAAATTGTTACAAAATTTTCGAAAGAAATAAAATTTTGACAACATTTTCTATAAGAAATAAAATTTTGACAAAATTTCCTATAGAAATAAATACTTGTTTTACAGTAGTAAGTAGTAAGTTCGGGTGTACATTCGATGTGTTACAAACGGAATGACAAACTTATTATATCCCCATCAACGTTCAAATTTTGACAAATTTTTCCATAGAAATTAAATTTTTACAAAATTTTCCATAGAAATAAAATTTTGATAAAATTTTCTATTAGAAATAAAATTTTGACAAAAATTTCTATTGAAATAAAAATTTGACAAAATTTTCTATAGAAATAAAATTTTTGACAAAATTTTCTATAGAAATAAAATTTTGACAAAATTTTCTATAGAAATAAAATTTTGACAAAATTTTCTATAGAAATAAAATTTTGACAAAATTTTCTATTAGAAATGAAAAAAAGAAAACAAATTCGACAAAATTTTTTATAAGAAATAAAATTGTTACAAAATTTCCTAACCAAATAAAATTTTGACAACATTTTCTATAAGAAATAATATTTTGATAAAATTTTCTATTAGAAATAAAATGTTGACAAAATTTTCTATAGAAATAAAATTTTAACAAAATTTTCTAAAGAAATAAAATTTTGACAAAAATTTCTATTGAAATAAAAATTTTACAAAATTTTGCCAAAATTTTCTAATAAAAATAGAAATAAAATTTTGACAAAATTTTCTATTAGAAATAAAATGTTGACAAAGTTTTCTATAAGAAATAAAATTTTAATAAAATTTTCTATTAGTAATAAAAATAGAAATAAAAAACATATACTGAAATAAAATTTGGACCAAATTTTCTATAGAAATAAAATGTTTGACAAAATTTTCTATAGAAACAAAATTTTTTACAAAATTTTCTACAAGAATTAAAATTATGATAAAATTTTCTATAGAAATAAAAGTTTGCAAAATTTTCTATAGAAATAAAATTTTAACAAAATTTTCTATTGAAATAAAATTTTGACAAAAATTTCTATTCAAATAAAAATTTGACAAAAGTTTCTAAAGAAATAAAATTTTGACACAATTTTCTAAAAAAAAAATTGACAAAATTTTCTATAGAAATAAAATTTTGACCAAAATTTCTATTAGAAATAAAATTTTGACAAAATTTTCTATAGAAAACAAATTCGACAAAATTTTCTATAAGAAATAAAATTGTGACAAAATTTTCTATAGAAATAAAATTTTGACAAAACTTTCCTATAAAAATAACATTTTGACAAAATTTTCTATAAGAAATAAAATTTTGACAAAATGTTCTACAGAAATAAAAATTTTGGCAAAATTTTATTTCTATAGACGTTATGACAAATATCGCAGAAACTGGCAGATGGCCGAAAAAGATAGAAACGAATCTATGTTTTAACAAGTGAGTTCATTTAGAGGTTGTTTAGTTAGAGGATTTAAGAAAACTTCTATGAAACTTTTCAAGAAATTATTTGCATTTATCATCACATAACCAACTAACCTAAGAGAGACATTTTAAAGTTTTTTTTTTTTGATTGCGGAATATTATAGTTGCCTTCAATTTGCTTAGAACAGCATTTCGTTGCGAGCAAAAAAAACAAACTAAAAACTTTTGTGTCTTTCGCTGATTTTGGTGGAAAGTTCAAGTCCATATGGTTGTGCTGTGTTGTTGTTTTTTTTTTTTGCTTCTTCTAACTCTTTTGTTGGACTTTATATTTTGACAGTCTGTTTGTGTTTGGTTTTTTTATCTCTTACTATTTGCCATGGCTTGGAAAGAGGGTTCAATGCTGTGGGGCTGTTGTTTGTGTCAGTTGTACTGATTTCCCCTCTCCCCACAAAAAAAGGAAAGAATTCTATTGCTTGGTTGTCCTCGTCACTCTTAGTTCTATTACCTAATGCTGCACTTGGTAATTGGTAATGGCTGGCTGCATGCCTTGCTAGTGGGTTGCTGATGATGTTGTTCCATTGCAATTGCTGTTGGTGGTTGATAGTAGTGACGGTGGTCTTGTCAAAAAATAAGAAAACTAGTTCATTGCCAGACTCTTTACCATTGGCAAAGGGCTATGCCACGCTAGTTTGGTTTGGGCGCAGTGTAGGTTTTCTTGCTTTATTTTTGCCAATGTGAACGATGAAGAGTATCACAATCAGGGTTGCCACTCGTGCCAAAAATAATCTGCAAAAATGTAAAGAAAATTTTACCAAAAATCTACCAACTTTAAAAAAATTTTATCGAAAACTTCGAAATGTCTTCTAACAAAATTTTGCCAAATTTTATTTCCTAAGAAAACTTTACCAAAATCTTTATTTAATTCTCTAGAAAATTTTGTCAATTTTTTTTTTTAGAAAATTTTGTTTCTCTAGAAAATTTTTATAAAATTTCATTTCTATAGAAAATTTTTGCAAAATTTTATTTCTATAGAAAATTTTTGCAAAATTTTATTTCTTGGTCTTGTCAAAAAATAAGAAGACTAGTTCATTGCCATACTCTTTACCATTGACAGAGGGCAATGCCACGCTAGTTGGTTTGGGCGCAGTGTAGGTTTTCTCCTTTATTTTGCCCATGTGAACGGTGAAGAGTATCATAATCATGGTTTCCACTGGTGCCAAAAATAATCTACAAAAATTTCAAGAAAATTTTACCACAAATCTTCTAAATTACAAAAAAGAATATTGTGAAATTTTCGATCAAAAATTTGCCAAAATTTTATTTCCTTAGAAATTTTTACCAAAATCTTATTTTTGTCAAAATTTTGTTTCTTTAGAAAATTTTGTCAAAATTTTATTTCTCTAGAAATTGTTGTCAAAATTTAATTTTTCTAGAAAATTTTGTCAAAATTTTATTTCTTAGAAAATTTTGTCAAAATTTAATTTTTTGGAAAATTTTTGCAAAATTTTATTTCTATAGAAAATGTTTGGCAAAATTTTATTTCTATAGAATTTTTTTACATAATTTTATTTCTTTAGAAAATTTTTGCAAAATTTTATTTCTATAGAAAATTTTATAAACATTTTATTTCCTTATAAAACTTTACCAAAATCTTATTTCTTTAGACAATTTTCTAAAAATTTTATTTCTATAGAAAATTTTTGCAAAATTTTATTTCTATAGAAAATTTTTGGCAAAATTTTATTTCTATAGAAATTTTTTGGCAAAATTTTATTCTTATAGATTTTTTTATTCCTATTTTATTTCTATAGAAAATCTTATATCAATGTTATTTCCTTAGAAAACTTTACCAAAATCTTATTTCTTTATAAAATGTTCTCAAAATGTTATTTCTATAGAAAATTTTGTCAAAATTTCATTTCTACAGAAAATTTTGACAAAATTTTATTTCTATAGAAAATCTTATCAAAATTTTATTCCTATAGCAAATTTTTGCAAAATTTTATTTCTATAGAAAATTTTTGCAAAATGTCAAAATTGAATTTTTTGGAAAATTTTATTTCTATAGAAAATTTTTGGCAAAATTTTATTTCTATAGAAATTTTTTTGCAAAATTTTATTTCTATAGAAAATTTTGTCAACATTATATTTCTATAGAAAATTTTGTCAAAATTTCATTTCTATAGAAAATTTTGTCAAAATTTTATTTCTATCTTATCAAAATTTTATTCCTATAGCAAATTTTTGCAAAATTTTATTTCTATAGAAAATTTTTGGCAAAATTTTATTTCTATAGAAAATTTTTGCAAAATTTTATTTCTATAGAAAATTTTTGCAAAATTTTATTTATATAGAATATTTTGTAAAAATTTTATGTCTATAGAAAATTTTGTCAACATTTTATTTCTTTGGAAAATGTTGTCAAAATTTTATTTCTCCATAAATTCTGTCAACATTTTATTTCTCTAGAAAATTTTTGCAAAATTTTATTTCTATAGCAAATGTTGTCATATGTTTTTTCTATAGCAAATTTTGTCAAAATTTTTTGTATATAGAACATTTTCTCACAATTCTATTTCTATAGAAAAATTTCTCAGAACTTTTTCTAGAGAAAACTAGCGCAACCCAGCCCGCTTCGCTGCGCCTTCCGAAGCATATTTGTAGAAACATTTTGCGTTAAATTAGTCAGGCATATCCTTCGAGCTGAAAACAAATTCGAAAAATTTTAATTATTTTCAACAAATCGGACAATTTGTTTTTTCGTTTATATACAGAAATACCGTGAATATGCAGATGTAAAATTGTCCGTTTTAACAAACGTCGGGGAGAGGATGTTCCCTTTCCACCAAATGTTTTAAATTATGTTTTATCGAAAAATAAAGTAGCCGTTCATTGTCTAGACGCCCCTTTCAACCTCACCTGAAATCTCAAGCAAATCGGATGATTTGTACCAAAGTCATGCCAGGGGGAGGCCCCCTCCCCGTCCAAATATAAATGAAATTCACCGCACGTTCTCTGTAAATCTCACGTAAATCAGAGTATTTTAGTTTATTCGCTGTACTTTAAAAAAGTCGTACCAAGGGGAGGTCCCCCTCCGCGACCAAATATCGAAAAATAAAGAAGCGGATCTTTGTCTAGATGCCAACGCCAACCTTCACTGACAATTTCAAACAAATCGGTCAACTTTGGTCCAATTATCAAAAAGTCCGACAAAGGGGAGGTATCCCTCCGCGACCAGGTATCAAAAAATGAGGTACCCTATTTTCACCACATGAGCGCCCCCTACGATCTCTTAAAATTTCAAATAAATCCATTCAGCCGTTTCAAAATAAACAAACATACTTTGAATTTTATATCTATATAGATTTTCTCAAAATTTTATTTCTATGGAAACTTTTGCAAAATTTTATTCCTATAGAATATTTTATAAAAATTTCATTTCTTCAGAAAAATTTGTCAATTGTCAATTTGTCAAGAAAAATTTGTCTATAGCAAATGTTGTCATATGTTTTTCCTATAGAAAATTTTGTCAAAATTTTTTTTCTTTAAAACATTTTCTCACAATTCTATTTCTATAGAAAAAATTATCAGATTTTTTTTCTATAGCAAATTTTTCCAAAATTTCATTTCGATAGAAAATATTTTCAAAATTTTATTTCTATAGAAAATTTTATAAAAATTTTATTTCTATAGAAAATTTTGTCAAAATTTTATTTCTTTGGAAAACGTTGTCTACATTTTTTGTCTATAGAACATTTTCTCATTTATTTTATTATTTCTATAAAAAATTCTTGCAAAATTTCATTTCTAGAGAACATTTTTGCAAAATTTTATTTCTACAGCAAATTTTTTCAAAATTTTATTTCTATAGGAAAATTTATAAAAATTTTATTTCTAGAGAAAATTTTTTGAAAATTTTATTTCTTTGGAAAACGTTGTCAAAATTTTTTGTCCATAGAACATTTTCTCATTTATTTTATTATTTCTATAAAAAATTCTTGCAAAATTCATTTCTATAGAAAATTTTTGCAAAATTTCATTTCTATAGAAAATTTTTGCAAAATCTTATTTCTCTAGAAAATTTTGTCAAAATTTTATTTCTATAGAAAATTTTTGCAAAATTTTATTTCTGTAAAATATTAAAATTAAAATAAAAATGTCATTTCTACAGAAAATTTTTGCAAAATTTTTTTTCTATAGAAAATTTTTGCAAAATTTTATTTCTATAGAAAATGTTTGCAAAATTGTATTTCTTTGGAAAACGTTGTCAACATTTTTTGTCTATAGAACATTTTCTCATTTATTTTATTATTTCTATAAGAAATTCTTGCAAAATTTCATTTCTATAGAAAATTTTTGCAAAATTTAATTTCTATAGAAAATGTTTGCAAAATTTTATTTTGCAGCAATTTTTTTCAAAATTTTATTTCTATAGGAAATTTTATAAAAATTTTATTTCTATAGAAAATTTTTGTAAAATTTCATTTCTATAGAAAATTTTTGCAAAATTTCATTTCTATAGAACATTTTTGCAAAATTTTATTTCTACAGCAAATTTTTCAAAAATTTATTCTATAGGAAAATTTTATAAAAATTTTATTTCTTAGAAATTTTTTTCAAAATTTTATTTCTTTGGAAACGTTGTCAAAATTTTTTGTCTATAGAACATTTTCTCATTTATTTTATTATTTCTATAAAAAATTCTTGCAAAATTCATTTCTATAGAAAATTTTTGCAACTTTTATTTCTATAGAAATTTTGCAAAATTTTATATCTATAGAATATTTTGTAAAATTTCATTTCTATAGAAAATTTTGTCAAAATATTATTTCTTTGGAAAATTTTGTTAAAATTTGTTGTCTATAGAACATTTTCCCACAATTCTATTTCTATAGAAAATTTGCTAAGAATGTTTTCTTTTATAGAAAATTTTCTCAAAATTTTATTTCTATAAAAAATCTTTGCAAAATTTTATTTCTATAGAAAATTTTTGCAAAATTTTATTTCTATAAAAAATGTTTGCAAAATTTTATTTTCTATAGAAAATTTTGTCAACATTTTATTTCTTTGGATAACGTTGTCAACATTTTTTGTCTATAGAACATTTTCTCATTTTTTTATTATTTCTATAAAAAATTCTTGCAAAATTTCATTTCTATAGAAAATTTTTCAAAATTTCATTTCTATAGAAAATTTTATTTCTATAGAAAACTTTTGCAAAATTTTATTTCTACAGCAAATTTTTTTTTTAAATTTTATTTCTATTAGAAATTTTATAAAAATTTTATTTCTATAGAAAATTTTTGTAAAATTTAATTTCTATAGAAAATTTTTGCAAAATTTCATTTCTATAGAAAATTTTTGCAAATTATTATTTCTCTAGAAAACTTTTGCAAAATCTTATTTCTATAGAAAATTTTGTCAAAATTTTATTTCTATAGAAAACTTTATTTCTATAGAACATTTTTGCAAAATTTTATTTCTCAAAATTGTATCTCTATAGAAAATCTTATAAAAATTTTATTTCCTTAGAAAACTTTACCAAAATCTTATTTCGTTAGAAAACTTTCTCAAAATCTTATTTCGTTAGAAAATTTTCTCAAAATTTTATTTCTATAGAAATTTTTTTGCAAAATTTTATTTCTATAGAATATTTTGTAAAAATGTCATTTCAATAGAAAAATTATGCAAAATTTTATTTCTATAGAATATTTTGTAAAAATTTCATTTCTATAGAAAATTTAGTCAAAATAATATTTCTTTGGAAAATTTTGTCAAAATTTTTTGTCTATAGAACATTTTCCCACAATTCTATTTCTAGAAAAATTTCTAAGAATGTTTTGTTTTATAGAAAATTTTCTCAAAATTTTATTTCTATAGAAAATCTTTGCAAAATTTTATTTCTATAGAAAATTTTTGCAAAATTTTATTTCTTTGGATAACGTTGTCAACATTTTTTGTCTATAGAACATTTTCTCATTTTTTTTATTATTTCTATAAAAAATTCTTGCAAAATTTCATTTCTATAGAAAATTTTTGCAAAATTTCATTTCTATAGAAAATTTTATTTCTTTAAAAAACTTTTGCAAAATTTTATTTCTACAGCAAATTTTTTCAAAATTTTATTTCTATAAGAAATTTTATAAAAATTTTATTTCTATAGAAAATTTTTGTAAAATTTAATTTCTATAGAAAATTTTTGCAAAATTTCATTTCTATAGAAAATTTTTGCAAATTATTATTTCTCTAGAAAACTTTTGCAAAATCTTATTTCTATAGAAAATTTTGTCAAAATTTTATTTCTATAGAAAACTTTATTTCTATAGAACATTTTTGCAAAATTTTATTTCTCAAAATTGTATCTCTATAGAAAATCTTATAAAAATTGTATTTCCTTAGAAAACTTTACCAAAATCTTATTTCGTTAGAAAACTTTCTCAAAATCTTATTTCGTTAGAAAATTTTCTCAAAATTTTATTTCTATAGAAATTTTTTTGCAAAATTTTATTTCTATAGAATATTTTGTAAAAATGTCATTTCAATAGAAAAATTATGCAAAATTTTATTTCTATAGAATATTTTGTAAAAATTTCATTTCTATAGAAAATTTTGTCAAAATAATATTTCTTTGGAAAATTTTGTCAAAATTTTTTGTCTATAGAACATTTCTCCACAATTCTATTTCTATAGAAAAATTTCTGTTTTGATTTATAGAAAATTTTCTCAAAATTTTATTTCTATAAAAAATGTTTGCAAAATTTTATTTCTATAGAAAATTTTTGCAAAATTTTATATCTATAGAAAATTTTGTCAACATTTTATTTCTATAGAAAATTGTTGCAACATTTTATGTCTACAGAAAATTTTATCAACATTTTATTTCTATAGAAATTTTTGTCAACAGTTTATTTCTATAGAGAATATCGTCAAAATTTTTTTTCTTTAGAAAATTTTATCAACATTTTATTTCTATAGAAAATTTTTGCAAAATTTTATTTCTATAGAAAACATTTTTTTACATCTTAGTTCAAGAGGAATATTTGCACAAAAACCGCCAAAATATCAAGAATTCTACCGATCTACTAAACAGTAAAAAATCTACCATTTTTGGTAGAATTCTGGCAACCGTGATCACAACTACCGACGACTTTGTGAAATTACGATGACATTCGCTGTGTTAGTAGGTCTTACGATGGATTCTTGCTTGTTTTTGTAATCATAAACAGTCCTTACAAACGGATCCAAAGAAACATTGCTTTTACTACTATGGCACTGTGGATGTTTTTAGTTCCTTTTTTGATAAAAAAAAATAATGCAAGCTCATGGAGTGCAATAGCCATTAGGATGGTTGTCATGGCAATAACATTCAAGCTTTTAATAACACCAAAAAATATTACAAACTCCACGAAACTACAAAATTTGCTATATGTCAAAGGTAGAATATGATCATTATCAAACATTTAGTTGGCAATTCAAATACCCTGCAATAGTCCAGTATTGTGTGGAGGATACAAGTTCCGCCTAGAGATATGCAACGAAAATTGTCTATAGTAAATAAACCGGTCGATGTTGCTGCTGTGCCATTTTTTCAGCAAATTTGCCAAATTTTTAGGTTAGATTTTTGGTGATGCTATCATAGTTCGTGTTTGTGCCACTTTTTAATTAATTCGATGAAAATAAAAATCGGTTATGTTAGGTAGTGCCATGGCGTTTGTGCTCCTTTTTGTCAAGTTGTTCCACTTTTTATACCCCCCACCATACGATGATGGGTACATTAACTTTGTCATTCTATTTATAAGACATCGAAATATTAGTCTCAGGCCCCATAAAGTATACATATTTTGGATCGTGATGATATTCTGAGTCGATCTAGTGATGTCTGTCCGTCCGTACGTCTGCTGAAATCACGCTAACTAATTGAGCGAAACAAACTATCGACTTGAAATTTGGCACAAGTAGTTGTTATTAATGTAGGTTGAATGGTATTGCAAATGGGTCATATCGGTTCGCTTTATAGCCCCCATATAAACCAACCCCCATATTTAGCTTGCTGATCCTCTTGGAGGAGCTAACTTCTATGCTAAGCAAAATTCGCATTCGTATTTTAAAGGCATACAGCCTTTGACATCATGACAATATTCCGGTTTTGAAATGCAGAGTTTATTAAATCTCATTAGGATTACGGAGATCGATGCATTAAAATAAATACAATTCAATATATATATATACAGCTGCGCTCACAATAATAGTAGTAGCAAACAAATTAAAGCACCATCGTGATTTACAGTTTTTGTCGTAAAATTGGTACTGTACTCAGTGTTTTTAGGTTGCCGAACATATAGACGGGATCCTCTTCAATCATAAAGCACCATTTTTGACTCATCCATCCAATGTTCCTCCATTTCTGTACTGACCAATGGAAATCCTCTTGGGCATACTTTATTCTTTTCGATTCATGTTTTTTTTGAAAGGAGAGTGACTTTTCTTGGACTATGGACAGCTAAATTATTTTCGTCTTTTAATTGTTTGTAAGCTAGCTTATAAGCCTTTTATTTGTTTTGGAGCTTGCAAAGGGATTCTTCTTATGTCGATTTTTTTACAACAACAATAGCATCAGAAGTTAAACCAACGGTATTTTTTTATTATGCACACTCCAAACAATGATATAGTAAAAAACAAAGATAAAATAAACCTTTAGTGGAAGGAATAGAAGAAATAGAAAAAAAAATCAGCACAGCACTACTATTATTTTGAGCACAATTGTATATATATATATATATATATATATATATATATATATATATATATATATATATATATATATATATATATATATATATATATATATATATATATATATATATATATATATATATATATATATATATATATATATATATATATATATATATATATATATATATATATATATATATATATATATATGTATATATATATATATATATATATATATATATATACAATTGTGCTCAAAATAATAGTAGATTGTGCTCAAAAAATATAGATAATAGTAGATAAGATAAAGATAAAATAAACCTTTAGTGGAAGGAATAGAAGAAGCAGAAAAAAAAATTCAGCACATGCACTACTATTATTTTGAGCACAATTGTATATATACATATATATATATATATATATATATATATATATATATATATATATATATATATATAAATATATATATATATATAATATATATATATATATAT